>NW_026586589.1:4894767-4948139 GCF_907164565.1 Psammomys obesus
AGAAAGAAAGAAAGAAAGAAAGAAAGAAAGAAAGAAAGAAAGAAAGAAAGGAAGAAAGAAAGGAAGAAAGAAAGGAAGAAGCAAATGTTCTCTCCCCCTTGGAGAAGAATCCCACAGTAATTTTTGCTCCACTTGGGGCCTACAAAGCAAGCTGACAGGCAAGAGGGGCAGAGCATGGGCTGGGGCAGGACCTGAGAAAACAGAACTGCTGCTGCCTTGAGGCCTTGACAGACAAAGTGTTCTCAGCCTATCTAACCCCCTTCCTGGCAGGCAGAATATTCAGGCTTCCTGCCCCCCCTGGCCCAAAATACCTAGCAAAGTTATATAAGAATTCTCTGCCCCACCAGCAGGGCCTGGACAAGATCATCTGATCATCCCCAACTTTCCCTATGGGTTAAATGTTGGGCACTCAGGCTCGAGTGGTTATGGTTAATGTCATGTTCCCTCCATGCTGACAAGGCTTTTGTCAAATGGTGTTCCAGAAATATTCTTCTGGGGAAACCTTACTAGAAGGCTAATTTAGTCAAAACTGTAACCTTTCACAGGACTGCTTAGAAAGAACTTAAAACAACAGAAGAGAATATATTTCCCAAGTCAAATCAAATTCCACTTGCATAGTTCTCATTCGAAAGGTGAGGCACTCAGGACTCAAAGCCATGTTGATACCTGTAAACAGAAAAAGAGGAAAAGCCTGAGGGGTAGGGGGTCACATAGAGAACAGAGGGCAAGGTCCCAGATGTCAGGAGGCAGAAGCTTCAGAGTCATCATCATCATATTCTTCTTCATCATCATTTCCTGGGCCCCATTCCTGGTCCTGCTGGAACAGTTATCTCTGTGCTCAGCTAGTCAACAGGCTCTTCACTATCAAGAGATGCACAGTAAGTACAGAAGCCACACAATGAGAGTAAGATGGCTACTCAACCCTACACCTCTTAGCTGACGGCTTCCCTTTCTTGACCTACTTGGGGGAGCCTTTCTCTTGACTGTGGTGCCGTCAAAAACACAATCCTGTGCTCCCAACTGCCAGGTGAGGCCCCTGGTTGTTCCCAAAATAAAAAATGTCAGCGGTAGAGGTACGGATGACAGCCAGTCATTCTCACCCCACTCCATGAACTCTGTAACAAGAAAAGGCTGAGACCGACAGTTCCAAGGCAATCTTCAAACCCAAGACCCCAAAATAAAACAACGCTGACGTCTGTAGCAATTCCCTACACCAAGAACGCACGAGCGGACAGGCACCACACAATTAAAAATAATGTGGGGCAGGATGAACTAACATGTGCAGACGGCCCCTTATTTACTAGAAACTCCTGTTTAGGAAGGAGTGAAAACTCTTCCATGACAAACACTTGCCTCCTGGCTGGAAGCATGCGGGCAGGAAGCATCTCCTCCTACCTCCTACAAGTATGAGCATCCAGACCTTGGCAGCGCAGGCTGGGCCTTCCTGCCCACTTGTAATGAACTGTAGGAAAGGACACCATGGCCTACTTTTAGAAAAGCCCAGTGCCAATTCCAAAATAAAGAGAGGGAGGGGAAACGAGATGGGGGGGACAGCTTTGACTCTGGAAATTATGACTTGATGACACCCTCCTTCTCCTTCCTTCTAATCTATGAAGCTGTAGACACGACCTTAATTATAGCTGGGCGGGTGTGGCCAGGCCAAGAACAGGGTTTCAGCTGGAATTTGTGGCGATGGAATTACTGGGTTCAGAGCATCCAGATTCCCCTTGTGCTTCAAGGCTCTGGGTCCCTCCTTTAGGTCTAGCTGGGAAAATCCTCCCGGAAGAATTTTCAAATGCTAAATGAGGTCTAGGAGGCAATACCCTGAGTGGATCTCCTCCGATCAAAACTGAATAAATGATGAAGGATTAGGGACTTGGAGGAGAAAGTGATTGCTTCCATCTACCTGGAAGGTTGTCTGCCATGGCACCACCTCACTCATACCAGGTCCCTCGTGAGCACAGATCCTATAACTCCTATGTCCTCCTACAAAGTGTTGAGTATCACAAAGAAGGGAGCTGTGACATCATTGTTGAACACTTCCCCAATTCCAGGAGTGAAAAATCACCTTCTCATGCATCTTTTCAATGAATTCAAACGATGGCCATGAGATACAGTCATGACCACCTGCCTCTGTGTTAGAGAGAGAGACAGAGAGACACTGAGGGTGGCTAGGACTGAATGGTTTCTCCAAGGCTACAGCGCTGCTAAGGGGAGCATGTGTGTCCCTGTGCTTTTCTATTAGAATCTTATCCCTTAACGTTTAACCTTTGGAAATCAGCCCTCTGTTTAAAAGCCACAGCGGTGACGTTCACCCACAGGATGGGGTTCCAGATGACACTGCGCGACTGGAAGAGCTGGAACAAAGCAGGGGTGACCACCGGGGCCCAGGAACGTGGAATAAGGCATCCGTGCTGGTACTTCATCATAAGCTTTGTGAACTACAGGTGTCCATGTAGGAGCCCAGGGAAGACAGTCTAATGTCCAGACACTAGGATGTTATCCACTAAACATGAGTGAGACAATGGAGAAGGGGGGAGAGAGCAAGGGAGGGGGCTACCGAATATATAGGAACTCTTACCATCTGTGAGGTGTATTTTCTAGCATGTTCCAGCTAACAGAACCAACCATATCTTCTGAATTAATTGTATAAAAAATTGTGAGAATGAGGGGAAAAGAGACAGTAGACTTCTCTTCCTACACACACACACACACACACACACACACACACGTGTACACACTACATCAGAAATGCTGAATTCAGGAACCTCTTGTATAATTCTGTTTGTGGGGTTGGGAGGACCTTGTTGTAAAAGGGTTTCTCTGTGTAGCCCTGGCTAACCTGAAACTCACTCTGTAGACCAGACTGGCCTTAAACTCAGAGATCTGCTTGCCTCAGCCTCCCCAGTGCTGGGTTTAAAGGCATGGCATGTGCCACCACTGACCAGCTAAATGGCATTTCCTATAGGCAGCATCCCACAGAACAGTGAGAGGAAAAAACAAAACAAACAAACATGACAAAAAACATGTATTTTTTTTTTAAGAATGGCCCCAACCGTCAACATTGTTAAGTTCTAACAGAGAGCTGGACAGTATCAGGCACGTAAACAATGTGGAACAATGTCAGGAGAACCTTGTGTTTGCATGAAAAAATGAAACAGCCTGAACTGAGAGCCACCGGGTCATCTTCAAGATAAGGCAGCTGGGAATAGCTTTGTGGCTTTTGTTTTGTTTTTCCATCACTGAGGAGTGAACCGAGGGATCTCGTGCCAGGCAAATTCGCTACCACTGAGCCCTTCTCAAGAACTGACCCTCCCCAAAAAGGCAAAATTCAGCAAAGACCTGAAGGAAGTGAGGCATGGGGAAGATCAAGCCAAAAGATAGCTGGGGCAGGGAACGGGAAGCCACTGGGTTTGGGGATGACAAGACGCTTCGCTGGTTTGAAGTTCAGCAGTAGGAGGTGGTGAGGGAAGCCACAAGAAATGGGAAAGCAGATATGTGGGGACGGGGGACCCTAAAAACAACCTCCAGGTCTTGGGAAAGAATGTGGCTCATGATTTTTCAAGTGCGCTAAGAAAACATTAAAGAAGTAAAACCCAAGAAGTGACAGAAGCAACCAATGACCGTATCACTAAAGCCCAACGCAGTAATGCCCAATAAACCAGGGGCAATTAGTGTCTCGCTGAGGACTGTCGTCCTCACGTTACAAATGCTCTTTTAATATGGACTGAAACTTCATGAACGATTTCTGCCATGGAGAATTTCCTATTTTGACTCAAATCAACATTTGAAATCACAACCCTTTTATCTGAGTAACTATTGGGCTCTGTGTCTTCTGCTGTGTACTGAAACCAGGCTGAAACTTCACTCTTGCACTTTTTCCTCACAGTGGATTCTTGTCTACCAGGCCGCCTATCAGATTCTGTTTTTCTGACTGTCACCTAGGGTGTTGTTCCCCCTCTCTCACAGTTCTGTGTCATTCATGGTTCCGCTGCCGTCTTCTAGGGAAGGAGTGAAGGTAGACTGAGATAGAATCAAGGCTCCAGTGCTGAGCTCTCCTCTGGAGGCCTCTCTTAATTGACAGAAACCCACTTGCCATCGATGGACTGTCTGCAAATAGCAAAGACCTGACAGAGCAGCTGTTCCGTCCATGTTTGCTCTGATCGTTATTATTGCTACTCACCTTTCAACCATATTGATCCAGCTCACCCAAAAGCTGTGTGTGACCCTTCTTCCAGTGTCCAACTGATCTCCTAGGCCCGAACAATGGGCTCGCCTCCTTCTGTCTGGCAGTGCACAGTGGTGTAAAAAAGGCTAGATAGTGACCTGATAGACTGTCTGGGTGTACACATGCTAAGAAACCTGGGGCCATCCTTTTCTACTCTGTGTGTCCTCGGGGGACTCTTGTTTTGAAGCAACAATAAGCTCACGCTTTACAGAGCAGAGACGCCAATTTTTAACTCTAAGATGTGAGGTAACATTTGTTGCCTTTTTTTTTTAACCTTCTCGCCTTCCCTCCAATGATCTGTTTGAGGTTCAGTAGCAGTATTCAATGTCCCAATGTCCCAAGAATGAGGCTTCTTCTTCAAGCTCCTTTTGGTCCAAAACACAGCAGCCCTGCCTGATTTTAACTCTCACACTCTCTCTGTCTGTGTGTGTGTCTGTCTGTCTCTCTCTTTCTCTCTCTCTCTCTCTCTCTCTCTCTCTCCTACTCCCTACAATACAACCAGCCTCACCTTCACAGATCTACTGACCCTCCTAAAGATGGCTTTTAGAAGCCTGTCTTCCTTCTCAGAGTTCACCTTACCACTCCAGCTGGGACCCCACCCACTTCCATGGTGACCTTATGTTCCCCCATCACCTCCTCTGACTCATTCTTCCCAAATCTAACTTTCTGTCCCTCTCTGGATGCCTTTCCCACTGGAGTTCAGTACAGAATTCCCTAGCTTGTCACCTTTCCAGCTTTGGCACGGAAAATATCTGCATAGGCAGAATCACACTTTGGATAAATTTTCAGCCACCTTCACCATGCTGTCTGAAGCTCTCCCTAAAACCCCCAGATCACTTGCTTTTTCTCTCAGTTGTTTCAAATTCGCCTTCCTTGTTTCCTAGCTGTGTCCAGTTTTTAGCTTCTCACTCTGTCACCTCTCCTAAAGTTCCTGTCACCTCCACTCAGTCAACCTATCCCTTTGTGTTGGTGAGAATCCAACAGAGAAAATCAGTGACCTGGATCACCCCTTCGTCCCCTGAAAGATGACATTTTTCTGATGGGAAAGCCATTGGATTGGCAGGCACTCTGCTTTTAAGTCAAAGAGACTTTCTGTGGACGCCTGGACAGCCCCAGCCCTGTCACTGAAGTTGCTTTTCTTGCTGGGACACTTTTTGATGCATCTTCCATTTAGTGCACTCGGCCCTTCAACATACAGCACGCACATGGTGCAAGTACATCAAGGTCATCGCTCTGTGCTAAAACATGGACAGATCCAGGTCACAGCAGTGACCTGAAACAAAGCGAGTTAACTGGGAAAGCACAGGGAAATGAGGCACCGCAAAACTTTGTCTCCATTTTCTTCTATTTCCTTAGTGCGTTCAGCTTAACGTGAGTTCACTTGGCTTCCACGGGAGATGGCTCCAAAGTGCATTCAGCTTAATCATCTGTAAAATAGGAATGATAATGTTTGCTCCGCCCACTCCGTAGGAACACTGTCTCTGTCAAATGAGATATAGTACTGAGTGAGCTTGGTGGAAGAGCTGAAAGGGGCTGGCAAATGTGGTGATGAACTTTGTGTGAACATTTCCCGAGGGCTTGCACCAGCTCCTGTGAAATTCTACATTCAGAGAATTTAGGATAGGGAAATTGAATCCCTTTATAGCAGATAAGGTTAAGAAAGAAAGAGTATTAGTATTAGGGCTAAGGTGATAGCTCCATGGATAAAAGTGTGTGATGGTTCAGTAGATAAGAGTGGATGATGGGTCAGTGAGTTAAAAAGTGCTTGTTGCACTAGCAGAGGACCTGAGTTCAAATCCCCAGCAGCTGTAAAAAGAAGTATTGTCCTCAAAAAGGGGGAGCCGTCTTCCCTTACCAGCTGACATCAGTGGGGTAAGAAGGAGGGAGAGTGGAACCAGGAGGAGATGAGGGACAGGGCTATGATCGGGATGTAAAGTGAATAAATTTTTAAAAAATTAAAAAAGAGAAGCTTGGTCATGCGCACACTTGTAACCCCGGTACTGGTGATAGAAATAAGTAGATTTCCCGAGCTCACAAGGTTGCCAGCCTGGCTGAAATGGCAAGTGCCAGTACAATGAGAGACCCTGACACAAAGAAACAAGGCAGAGAGATAGAGCAGGACACCTGACACTCTCTGTCCATGCACAGGCTCACACATATGCACTTACACAGGTCCCACGCACAGTAACATAACAAGACTATTCCTAAGCCTTTGGTGATAAGAGTGAGAACAGCTCCCACAGTCTCATATATTTGACTGTTTGGTTCCAGGTTGGCAGACTGTTTAGGAAGGATGTGGCCTTGTTGAGGAGGTGTGTCACTGAGGGTGGGCGTTGAGGTTTCAGAAGCTCACACCAGGCCCAATGTCATACTCACTCTCTGCTGAATGCTTGTGGATCAGATGTATCCCCACAGCTATCGCTCCACTGCTAAACTACCTGCCTGCTCTCACGCTCCCGCTGTATGTTCATGGATTCACCCTTGGAAACTGTAAGCAATCCCCCAGCTAAATACGTTCTTTTATATGTTGCCTTGGTCATAGTGTCTCTTCACAGCAATAGAAAAGTACCTAAGACAAATCTCTTATGTATACTTTATATTTAAAAAAAAAAAAGAATCACTCAAGGCAACACATGAAGTAAACAGGTAAATTATGCTTTGTATATTTAAGTGATGTCTAATAGATAATAGACAATTCATATGCTATTCTCTCTGGTGTTAAAATGGCTTGGAGATGATAATCCTTAACACAAAGCACCACAGTGAAAGCCCAGAGTAAGATGGCTGCAAACACAACTCATTTAATGCACCCGGAAGCACAGTGAGCAGCCCACCATTATAAACCTTTGGACAAGAAACCATACTGATAGTAAAGAAGTTGAGCAGTCACAGAGGATAACGAAGGAGCAAAGAATGCATGGCTAGGAATGAAAGGAAGCAAGGTGGGTAGCTGCCTGTAAAAGATCGCTCTAAAACTCCCCAATCTCACTTGCACACCAACTCCTACCTTACACAAACTTGTCTTCATTTGAACCTGCAAGGTACAAATCAAGGTTTATGACCACTAAGAGCTAAGTGGCTATAAGACACTTCAAAGAGCAAAGTTTCATAAATGCTGCCTGATCCTCACCTTTCCTCGCTGGTATTTATCTAGCTTAGGGAAGACTTCAGGAGCTGAGGCTGGGCCTGGGCTATCTTAAAGAAAAATAACCTGGAGACTTTAAAGGTGAGGTACTCTATTTGTTAAAAAGAAAAGAAAAGAAAAGAAAAGAAAAGAAAAAATGCCTCCTACTACTAACAGTTTGAAAACTACTTGTGAAGTATTTATTTGAAAAGAAGAAGAAGAAGAAGAAGAAGAAGAAGAAGAAGAAGAAGAAGAAGAAGAAGAAGAAGAAGAAGAAGAAGAAGAAATTTCCATCATTAACAAAAATCACAGACAGCATAGACTCAAAGAACCAGTGAGTGAGGTGAACACTGGAACCATCAGAACCCTCTCACTCAAGGTGTCTTCAGCTTTGGATCTTTATGCCTTTGTCTGCCCATCACCATCCATATTTCCACTTGCTAGGAGTTATCTTTAAATCAACCCACTTTCATGAAATGTTCCTTGCTTCTTTGCCTCAATAATAAACTATTCAATGTGCTGCTTTTGTCTAATGCACTTTTTAAGATGAATATGTAATTATTCAAATTGACATTTACATATATGTGTGTTTGCATGCATCCAGATGTCAGAGACCAGCCTCCTCAGCTGTCTTTCTTGGTTGCTCTCCACATTGTCTTTTGAGACAGAGTCTCTCACTGAACATAGAGATCACCAATTCAGCCAGGCCAAGCCCCTGTGCATAGCCCAATCTCTACCTCCCCTGTTTTAGGATTATAGGGACATTGCACCATGCCAGCTTTTCCAAGGGGACGTTGGTGGACTCGGGTCCTCTTGCTTGTATAGCAGCACTTTCCCGAATGAGCCATCTCCTAGCCCCCAGATTAAATTTTGAAAATAATGTTTCTATGTGCTACCCATGGTATCTTGCGAATCATACCATGGCAAATGCTGATCCCGATGCCAGTTTTCAGGCACAAAATTAATTGCCAAAGGAGCATGCAAGAAGATTCTTTCAAAACAACTTACCTAGCCCTACTCCCAGGTGAGTGGAATTGAACAGGCATGGAGCAGAATCTATGTAGTAATTCTATATCGTTTAACAAAATACCTAATAGAACCTCATACACAGTAAAGGGGGAGGTTTATTCTAGCTCATAGCTCAGAAAGTTCAAATCCAAGATTGGGAAGCCCCAATGATTTGGACCATTGAGAAAGGCATTATATCATATCAGAAGTGCATGTTGGACTGAATGTGCATCATGCCGTAAATGAGACAGAAAGACAGACGACAGACAGAGACAGAGAAACAAAGACAGAGACATAGACACAAAGAATGTTCCAGGTTCCATTCCCTTGCAGAGTTCAACTCCAATGACCTGATTATATTCACCCATTAAAGATCCACACTCTCCCAATGGTACTACGTTGGGACCAAGCTTTAACATGAGGATCTTATATGTGTGTGTGGGGGGGGGGGGTTGTGTATGTGCTCATGCACACACAGGGGTTGGGGCGGGGAGCGGTGTCATCTACAGCATGGCAGTCACCCAATCTCTTCTCGGTTTGTTTTCATTTTCTATCTTTCAAAAACCTCTCTGGTGACCCTGTGCTACAGTTGGATGGAAACAACCGACTGTATTTTACCGAGTTCTCCCCGCAGGCTTGAACGCAGGGCCTGGCTAAGGTGACAAAAGGGCTGGGGCAGCCCTTGTTTCTGGGTCCTCATGTCACTGCAGTTTTGCTCATGCCTCTGTGTGTTACTAGATCCTTCTTGTGTATCTGCAGACTGAAGAAGACAAGCTCACCACCAGATGGAGAGGGGAAGAGGTGTGCACGCATGAAACCTCTCTGGGCTACTAAACACAGTCGCCCCCTCCTATCCTTCACTCAGAGATACCCTCTAGAGTGAGGTTTAAGGGCAGCCATTGACAGATCCTTGGTGACTCTTCCTCTTAGCCTTGTCAATCTGGATCAACCTATCATAGAGCAGAAGCTACAGGTCTTCACCAAAGATCTGGTACAAACCAGATATTCAATTTCACGAGCATGTCTACGCATCCAGCCAAGCCATATTTTCATAAGTGATTGGGCCCTTCTCTCCTGGTGGGATCGATTTCCTGGGCACGTGTGCAGCTTTCTTAAAAAGAATAAGATGACCTCTCTGATGTAGTCCTGCCCAATAAATATAATCAGTTCTAAACATCATGCTCAAGGTGGGAAAACAAGGCACTATAAACAGACAATTGGACTAGGAAGACACGGTAAACTCACCAGTAGATTACAGACAGACTCTGATGGTGCTTGGCTCAGTGAAGAGAACACTGAGGACTGTCAGTATGTGTTTATTCATAGACAGGATGATAGAACAAGAAAAGGCCATCAGGTGAGAAAAAGCTTAGCACTGTCAAGACACATAAAGAAAGTGATCATGAGTGGAGCACTGAGCAAAGATAAGAGCGAGTCAGGGTGAAATTGAAACATAGACATATTGAATAGTGTGGAGTGCAGAAGGATGCTGACTTTTAATCCAAGGGTAACAGGGAACAACGGAAAGGTTGTTAGTAAACTAACATTAATCTTGCAGAGGAGACCATAGTGCAATAATTACTATCAAATCCTTGAAAGTAAATATAAAAGAGGAGGGATGTTTATTCAACAATACCCACCAAGTAGAGTCTGAAGATATAGCTATGCAGATTCTGAGTATACCTCAAACTGATCAAAGTTGACACATGATGAAATAGACTGCCTCTGGAGTGAATACCCACCCTGCCATTGAGATCATATGTGCATCAGCTAGCTACAGCTGTGTAGCAAACCATCTCTAGGCCAAACATCCTAAAATTACAACCAGTTATTATTTCTTTTAAGTCAAACCGTTATCTTAGTGATTCTCCTCAGCTGGGTTTGATTAGATTGGTACTGACTGGATACACACCACGTATCTGACCCCAGACTGTAGTTTGGCTAAACAGTGGTTTTTAATGTTGCTTTGACCAAACACCTGAAAGAGCAACTAAAACAAAGGAATCATTTCATTTAGGCCATGGCCTCAGATGTTCCAGTTCAAGTAGAGTGGCTATATGTTTCTGGGATTGCCATAAACACTATATTATGGCAGAAGGGTGTATGGAGAAGATTGTTTACCTCATGGCAGGCAGGAACCTCCCCTCCACACACACACACAAATAGAGAGGGGGAAGGGAACCAAGGATAAGGTTTAACCTTCAAAAGCCCCCATTGACCTACTTCCTCCAGGTAAGCATGTGCCTCTCCAAATAGTTCAGCCAAGCAGAGACCAGACATTTAAGATATTGGCCCAGGAAGCATTTATATTTTATTTGCAGTAGATGACTAATCCAAAATGGCCTTAGCTGGAGGAATTCAGCTAATTTTCCCTGTGGTCATACATTCTTCAACAGGTTATTGTAGGCCTTTCATTGAGGTTACAGAAAAGCAAGGGAGGAAGTAAAAATTCATAAATCTTTCCTACTTTAGCTTTCCTTAAGTCTACTAACACCTTTATGGACCAAGAAAAGTCACATTCCCTAACCTAGAGACAGTGGAAGGGGACTATAGAGTGCAAAGGGCACAGATCCAGGAAGGCCATTAACTGGGGCCATCAGTACACTCAACTTACCACATGTACATTCAAGGAGAAGCAGAAGGATCACTAATGAGAGAGGTGTGTTGCCATGATCAATTTTGCTTGTCAACCTAATAGGATTTAGAGTCATCTAGGAGACAAATTTCTTGGGGTTTCCTAACAGTTTTAGCAGAGGCTAGAAGACCCACCCTGAATGTGGAGGCACCATTCAGTGGACCGAGTCCCAGACTGAATAAAACGGAGAAAACAAACACTCAAAACACTCAACACTCTACTAGCTCCTCATAGCTGCACAGGACCAGCTGCCTCCTACAGACATAAGCTAGAGCTATCACCACCATGGCTTCCATGCCATGATGGATGGTACCCTAAGATGGTGAGGCAAAATAAAGCATTCTTTCCTTACACTGCTTTCATTGAGTGTTTTGTTAAAGCAACGAGACAATAATCAAAAATGAGCATGTAGAATATACTAGAATAAATGGCTTTATAAGGCCTGACACAACCTACAATTTGAGTAATGAGAACAAGGAGGGCACTAAGCTCAAGATGCTGCATGGAGAGAAAGAGTCACACGGAGCCTGAGCCCCATCACTGCAGGGTTTTGCATTTCCAAGGTATGCCTGTGTGCTTCCAGGGAGTTGAAGGAAAGCCTATCCCAAGACTGGTGCCACTTTCTTCCTGAAGGGAGCAGCAGCATAGAGTCTGCTCATTGTCTTTCCAGGGGAGTTACTATGTGCATTTTCCTGACAGCCTCGGTCTAAGGGAATATCACAGGGCTCAGGGGTGGCCTCGTTGTGTTTGGTTCCCCAACACTCAAGCCGCAGGATGATCTTACAGCAGAGATGTTAACAGAAGGGGAAAGGGTGCATAGGAAAACCACGCAGCTCCAGGCTGAAGCTCATTTCTAAATAAAGATATTAACTCATAAAGACAAGGGTGAGAATTTGGAACTAACTGGAGCTGACTTATGGAAACCCAGGGAATTAAACACATACACACATATTCACGCATTCACATAAAGTATTTAGAATTCAGATTGTAAAAGAGCAGAAATATTGAAAATATAAAACCAGCTACAACTATAACTGCAAATAAAGTTTGCATCTTGCTAGCAAATGTGAGCTATAAAAATTCCATGTTTTTATGGTCTGGTTGAGGACAGGACAAATTTCCAGAGCCTCACATAGAAATATGGACATCCACATAATTTACATACACATGAAACACAAGTAAACATTCACCTACAAATCCAATCACTTAATATACAACATACACACAAACACACACACCAGTGCTGGGTACATACTAAACAACAGCACAGCCATTAGTATGTTTAAGCAAACAGACTAATAAAAATTCAGAGCTTTGGGAACAGGGACTGTCTCTGACATGAACTCAGTGGCCTGTTCTTTGATCACCTCCCCCTGAGGGGGTGCAGCCTTACCAGGCCACAGAAGAAGACAATGCAGCCACTCCTGATGAGAATGGATAGACTAGGATCAGGTGGAAGGGGAGGAGGACCTTGCCTATTAGTGGACTGGGAGAGGCATGGGAGGAGATGAGGAAGGGAGGGTGGGATTGGAAGGGGATGAGGGAGGGAGCTACAGCTGGGATACAAAGTGAATACACTGTTAATTAATAAAATAATAAATAATTTTTTTAAAAAAGAGTCTGAAAGATAAAAAAAAAATTCATAGCTGTAGATCCAGTTGGTGACTTTTGCTCACGTCTTACAGTACTGGGAACTGAACCTAGAACCTAATGCTTGCTAGGCAAGTGCTCTAGCACTGAGCTACATTCCCTAGTTCAATCTAGATACTATCATAGTGAAAGCTAAACAAAGCATAGCTGAAAACATTAACACAAAGTTTTTATACACGTAAACTGACACAAACACAGTCATTCAGATATATACATAGCTAAGATGCAAACACTTGTCATTCATTGACGTATGATCAGATAAACACAACCACAAAGAGACAGTAACACGTGCATTATAGCTCTTGCACATGTCCATTCACATAGGCATTCTACATAGCTGTAGATGATCTGTTAAACACCTGCCTTTCCACCTATGTCACCATCTATCCCTCTCACTGTCCAGTCTTCTGTCCACTCTCCTCACAGCCCAGGAAATCCTACGTTTTCTCTGTTCAACACCCTTGAAATTCTATTCCCATGCTCTCCACATGGTGGGCTCTCTCACAGCCTTCAGGAACTAAGGTCAAAAACCACCTCCTCAGAGCGGCCATTTCAATCGTGTTTTATACAAGCAGGTCACTTACCATCTCCATCACACATCTCACTTGGTTGTAATGGCCTTACCTCAATTGTGGAATAACGCTCTTCCATACAATAGCTTATTGTCTCTTCTTTCTCCCATATCTGCGGCACTATTTTATGTCCTGAGTCTAACGGTGTCTATCAAACAGTCACACTCAATAACTATCTGTTGCATGGACAAATTGTCACTGTGAAAGGCTGAGAAATGATACAAAATCATAGCAGGGACATTCTGCTTCGAAACCAATGCTTCAGGTTACCTGTGTGCTCACACCTCACAGTCACTGACACCGGTTTATTGTGTAAACAAATTGATTGGCTGTCTCGGGATTCTGGGTTGGAGATGGGGAAACCCTTAAGAACGGAGATGCAGACACTGGCATGTGGAAGTCAGGAGGCACCAAAAAGTCAAAGTGGAGACCAGGCAACAACCATATCTGCTGCTAACCTTCAAGACAAATTCCGCAAACTGTAAGGACCAAAGGAGCACAGGACACCATCTTGGTGACTTGAGAGAGCCAGATAATATAGAATTTTTGTTTGTAATAACACTGTCCAAGAGAAGCAAACCTGGGGACATTGGAGTGCCAGCATCTAAGCCAAGTAGATGAAGCCTCTGTGGCCAATCCTTAGGTAGGGTTAGCTCATGATGAACCAACCTTAAGAGAAAGGAGAGCTGCTAAATATGTGATGTCAACTCTTGGAAAGTCCCAGGGCCTATGGAATAGAAGCCTCACCAGCTTGCAAGATGGGCAGCCCTGTGGTTGGATAGTGTTCAGAAAACAACTAAGCCTTTGAAACGCATGTGCTAAGAAAGAGGCATGTGGGGATGGAAAATGTGACAGACCCAGCTATTCTTCTGCAGATACATGCTGCACGGGAAGCAAGTGACGGGGGCAGACAGCTGGATCTTCTGTCTCATTGTTCCCTATCCACTCACCACTTTTTCTGCCTCTCATGCCAAGCAGAAAGTCATCGTTTTTAAAATAGGAATGGAAATCAGACCCATGGCCACAGCTGTCACCAAAGACATAGACGAGGTTCGCTTCATGGACAGCCTGCATTTACAAGCTGAACAACTCAAAGTGCCAAACTCCCGCTGGGATGCGGTGGTGGGCGGTACTCACTCCAGAAGGTTCCTCTGCCCATATTGACTCACCATGTGTGAGGACACAGCACTAACACAGCTATAAACCCACATCTTACAAAAACTTACATCACAAGCTCATTAGCTCTGGTTACTGGGTATGTCTTCTGTAGAGAGTGCCATGGTCCATGAAACGCAGGCATTGTGGCTAAGTGTCTCAGACCTATGATTCCATTTCTGCCACTAGCACGCACGCCACTGCCCCAGCAAAGCTCTCACAACAGGAGCTCTGTGTCAGCAGCTCTCAACTCGTCCTAGCACCAGGAGGACCTAGGAACCTGTAGAAATAAAGAATTCAAGGACCCACCCCAAGCTTGGCAAAACCAAGGAAACAATAGTCTCTCAAATGAGAAGAAGCCCCTCCCCCAGATTTCCACCTCTTCATCCCTCTCAAATACTGAAATACTGCTTCCCTTGTAGGAGGATCAGGGAGTCTGGACTTGTCATACTTCCAAAGCCATTACATTCCAAATATCATGCATGAATCATATGGTCTTTGCTACAATGGAAAGAAATGTTGACAAGTCTGGGGATAAGGTTGCCACTGCTCAGACACACTAGTGACAGTTCTCTGGTTTGTGAGTATCAGACGAAGACCCAAGCTTTGGGAAGTGAAGGTAGTTAGTTGCTCTCCCACAGCTGTGTAAGTTCTCAGCTTAGTGGTTGGTGATTTTATTTTTAGCTAAACAATTAATAAGCAAGCACAGGCATGTGAAATGGATACATACTGTCTAATAAATTTACATAGACCCAAATAATTACTAGCCTGATCAGTCAGTAACTCTGACGCAATTTGGAGCTTTCTCTCAAGTTCTCTGTGATCTCTGGCAGCTCGCTTTTATGTATTTCGCCATCAATTAGCTTTGCCTGCTGTAAACTTCATATGAGGAAGTCTCCAGGGCTACCTTTCACTCAGATCTATGTTGTGTATAGCAAAAACTTCATCCTTCCCAAAGCTTGCTACACAAGATTGTGATTCTAACTTGCATGTCAGCCATGAATAATGATATTAATCATCTTTTCATTTTTGTTGATTGTTGGAATATCCTCTATGAGGAGCCTGTTCAAATTTTATGTCCATTTTTATTGAGCCACCTACGACTTTATTGATTTATAGAAGTGCTTTCTGCATGCTGTGGATACGAATGCTCTCTAGTTCCACCCAGTTTTCTGCAAAATATATATAATTTCGTTCTTTATGGCTGAATAAAACTATATTGTGTGTCTAAATTCTATATAGTCTTTTTTTCTTCGTTCCTTCACCCATCGACAGGTGCCTAGACTGATTTACAACTTGGGTACTGTGAGTGGGACGGCAACAAACACGGGTGTGCCGGCATCCATGTTGTAAAGTGACTTAGACTCTTTGGGTAAGTAAATGGAAGTGGTAGAGCTGAGTCATATGCTCCTTTTCATTCTTTTTTCCTTTTTTTCCTTGAGAAATGTCTGTACTGACTCCCACAGTGGCTTGCTAATTTACGTTCCCACCAGCAAGGAGAGTTACTTTCCCTTCCACATCGACGAAGATATCATTTCCTTGATTACTAAATAATTATTTGTTCTTTTGGTGGTTTTGTTGTTTATTTGGTTTTGTTTGTTGATTCATTTTGGATGTTTTTGTTTTGTTTTGTTAGTTCTTTATATATTCTGGTCATCAGTCCCCTCTGAGAAGCGTTGGCACTTTACTCTGTGTGTTGACGTGTTCGAGGTGGGGAAGCTTTTGAATTTAATGCAATCCATTTTTGCATTATCCTTACTGCCATTTCCTCGATATTGTCTCCTACTCGCAAAGCCATTGCTGTTATTATGTCTGCAGTGTTTCTCTTGTATTTTTTCCCCGTAGTTTCAAAGTTTGGGGTATTTTACTAAAGTCTGTGATCCATTTTGAGCGGATATTTGTATAGACTGAGAAATAGGTCCAATCTCCTGTGTATGAATATCCATTTTTCTAGTACCATTTGTTGAAGAGGCTAGCCCTTTTTCCCTCAATATATATTTTGGAACCTTTGTCAAGAATATGAAGGCTGTGGGCTTATTTCTGTCTCTTCTGTTCTATCCTATTCGTCAATGTGTTAAAATTTGTGCCATTATGTGCTGCTTGGTTACTGTGACTCTGCAGTATAGCTTGAAGTCAGGTCCTATGATAAGGTCAACATTGTTTTGCTCAGATAGCTTCAGCTTTTGTGTTTACATGGGGATGCTAAGATTGTTTTCTTTTCTGTAAAAAAAGATGCAGTTGAATTTTGGAGGATATCACATTGAATCTACAATTCACTTTAACAGCATTGATTTTGCTCACCCATGATCTCAAAAATGTTTTTCCATCTTCTAGTGTCTACCACAGTGTCAGTCCCTATTATTTTATAGGTTTCATTATAGAGGTCTTGACATTTTTGGTTGAGTTTATTCTCAGAGTCACTAATGTAATGAGGGATTATTTCGATGAAATCTTTTTTAGAGACCTCATCTTTGTTGTTTAGAACAGCTACTGATTTTTGTATGTTAATCTGTATCCTGTTACTTTAGTGGAAGTGTTTATGAGGTCTAAAAATTTTCTGATAGAGTCTTTAGGGATCATCACCATGGGCACATAGGGATAATTCTACATCTTCCTTTTGTATTTGTATTTGTTTGTATTGCATTTGTATTATTTACTTCTTTTGGCTGTAAAACTTCAAGCCCAAAATTGAATGGGAGAGGTGAGCATCAAAATTTTGCCTTATTCCTGATTTTAGAGGGAATGTTTTGTTTTTCTCTATGCCAGGTAATATTGACTATTGGTTTGCTGTACTTGACCTTTATTATGTTAAGACATGCTCATTCTTATTCCAGCCATTTCCAGGCTTTAATCATGAAAGGATTTTGAAATTTACAAAGGTTTCCTGTGCATCTTTTGAGCAATCAGGTTATCTCTGTTCTTAATTCTATCTATTCTGTTGTTTTTGCTACTTTGCACATTCCGAAGCATCCTTTTATCGCTGGATCAGTGTATGCACTTTTAATTATTGTTGGATTCAGTTTTGTTACTGAGTTGAAAAATTTTGCTTCAATGTTTATCAAGAACAATGGCCAACACTTTTTATTTATTGTGTCTTTATACAGTTTTTGCATCAGGGATTACGGACCTCAAAATAGGAGTTTGGAATTGTTTCTGTTTTATGAAATATTTTGAAAATTATTAGTGTCAGCTCTTCCATAAAGCTCAGGTAGAATTCAGACGTGAATCCACTCATCCCTAGGTTGTTCATTGGGTTTTATTTTTGTTTTGTTTGTTAAACAGCTATTACTGCTTTCATCTCATTGTTTGTTACACCTCTCTCATTATTATTATTATTATTATTATTATTATTATTACTAATGATCTGGATTTAAATCACATCTGTTATGACATACTGTTTCATCTCCAGTGTCATTAACCTGTGCCTTTTCTTTCATTTTGTTGGTTTGGCTAAGCATTTGCCAATTTTAGCTTTTGAAAACACCAAATCTTACTAGATCTGTCCATTTTGCTTCCACTCCACTAATTCCATCTCTGATCTTTATTGCTTCTTTCTACTAATTTTATGTGTGGCTTGTTTGGACTTTTCTAAGACCTTGGGAGACGTCACAGGGTACTATCTGTGATTCTACATAGAGGCTCATAGCTGTGAACATCCCTCCTACACCTGCCCTCGCTGAGTCACACAGACGCCAGAAAGTGATGTTTTCAGTTCACTTGACTGCAAGGAGGTTTCAGTTTCTCCTTGGATTTCTTCAGTGACTTAGTAATCATTCAAAAGTATATTTTCCCATCTGCACGTGTCTGCATATCTTCTCTAGTTTCTCTTACTATTGATTTGTCTTTTTTTTTTCTATTATGATCTGAAGAAACAAGAAATTAGTTCATGTTTTTATGTTAAACTTAAGGTTTGCTTTATGAGGCCTAATATGAGCTATGTCAGAGAAAGTCCATGGACCACTGGAAAAAGCGGAAATTCCCTAGCTGTTGGATGAAACATTCTGTGGCTATCTGTTAAGACAATGTTATTGCCAGTGCAGTATAACTCTGAAGTTTCTCTAATGTTTTGTCTTTATCTATCTGTTGATGAAGGTGAGACATTAAAATCCCCCACTACTGTTGCACCTGGACCCTTCATGTCTTTATGTCAGTAGGGTTTGCTTTAGAAAGTTGAGTATGCCACTCAGTACATGTATAGACATCATGTTTTCACGATGGTCTTCTTAATATAACAGGTTCGTACCTTCTTCATCATCTCTCTATTCAAGAGAATAATTCAAAATTATTCAAATTTTGGCTTGAAGTCTCTTTGTTATCTCTGAGTACTACTACTCCACCCTGCCCCTGGTTCTATTCAATTGGTACATTTTCCATCTTTTCATTTTCAGTCTGTGTATGTCTCTGCCAGTAGGATGTGTTTCCTCAAGACAACAAACAACTGGATACTGCTTTTAATCCAGTCTCTTTGCATCTTCTGATGAGGGAAGTAAAACCATTCATATTTAGGATTATCAGAGAGATGTATTTAAGTACTCTTGTAATTTGGGAGGAGGTTGCCTAATTGATTTGAGTATTGTTTGTTCTTTTCTTTCTTCTTTATTCATCTTTGGATTCATCTTTGGGGAATTGAATATGCAGACAACAAAAATTGGACTCAATGGTTATTTAACAGAAAAGGGATATAAATTTGGATAGATTTGAGGTGGGTGTGAATCTAAGTGGAAGTTGGAGGAGGAGGTGAACAAAATAAAAAACGTATAAAATTCTCAAAGAACTAATAAAAATTTTTTCTTTAAAAAATCTCCAATATAGAAAGAATAAAAATAAACTAGAATAGCTCTGAGATGCATTGTTAATTTTAAAATATTAAAGGTGACAGTATTATTAGTTAGATAAGAAAAAGAAAATGATGGGTATGGTCAAAAAGAGAAGGAATGTATATTAGACAAAGATATAACAAAGCAATAGTGAGGGAAAGCAAAAAAAAAAAAAAAAAAAAAAAACAAGTTTAGAACAAGACAAAACAGTAAAGAAAATGAAAGGAATGTTCAGTGTTTCTTCCTGAGAGGGTTGACGATGCTCTGAGCTTTTGTTTTGGTTTTCAGAGGGTTTTGTTGGGGTTCCTTTTTATTTTTAGCTGTTTCCCACATGTATGCAATGCATTGTAATCACCCAATTCCCTTTATTTTTACCCTCCCATTCTTCTCAATGTGTATGTGTGTGTGTGTGTGTGTGTGTGTGTGTGTGTGTGTGTGTGCGCGCGCGCGCGCGCGGGGGGGTCTTGTATGATCACAGCAGCAAGTTGTATCCAGGAGACTGTTTTGTCTCTGTAGTTCCCCTCCCCATCCTCAGGGGCTGCCTTTTAACTGCTCCTACTGAACCCAAGGATTTCCCATTCAGATTCCTTGTCACACCACAGTGCCTGGCCAGACAGTAATTACACAAGGAGGCTGTCTGTAACAAGTATCTCTGGGGCTCTGAGAGTGTAGGACACAGTCTGATCAGGCACGGGTCTTCGCCTCCGGGATGAGGCAGGACACTGCGTGTCCTGGCCATGCTGATCTCAGTGCTATTTACACTGTGTCACTGGCTCCATCTTGCACTCACACATAGCTGGCCTCTTTTCTCCCCAGGGGCCAGGCTGAAGTTCCCCAAAGTAATGGCCCTTGGATTACATTTGCAGCATGGCCAGCATTCATATGCCCACAAGTCTAGACCCAAGTCACAGGTAGTTTCCTGGGCCCAAAGTAATTTTCCATATGGAAATAGAGAGGCCTTTGGAGCAGGAAGATATTAAAATGCCCAGGCTGCTGCTTCCTCCAGAGAGGATAAGAGTAAGGGTGGGGGGATGGCTTTTCCAGTGTCTGTTTCTTGTTTAAGTCATTAATGTCCCACCTTAAACTATGCTTTTGCAGAATGCCAAACTGCTCAAGTGATGCTGAGAAGGGCTCCCTTTTGCTTTTGTTTTTAAAGCCTCACTGGAGACCACTTCCTAGCATTTTAGCTAGCACCCTAATACTAAGCTCAGTATTTCTGGATCTCACCGGGTCTCTGCTGTTTACTGTTGCATTCTGATGCCTTTTATAACCCATGTCTCCCTAAGGCTGTGTACCTGATGTCTTCCCTTAGGTTCATGCAGACACAGAAAGGTTCTGAGTATTTCTACCTCCCTTCTTCTTTTACCTTTATTATATGTCACGTGGTTTAGTTTTATTGTTCTTTTAATATTCTGTACATCTATATAAAGAAATTGGCCTATAACTTTAATGTAATGTCATTTTTGTTTCAAGGGTTTCTGACATAATATTACCTTTAATTTTTCTATTGCTAATCCTTTTAAGTTTCTATATTATTAATATTATTTCTTCTATAACTCTTAATATTGAACCAATGAAGGGATTTGCATATAAAGGTGTTAAAGTCCAGTTAAAATATTTTTCCTATTACCTCACTATTCAATTGGTCTCTTTGTAGGTCAATTTTGATATGTGATGTTTTTCTCAGAATTTACATAGTTTAACTAATTTTAAAATATATTGGCATAAAGCATGGAATTCTTTCCACTATGTCCACCTCATCTGTACTAACTTACCTTTTCCCATTATTATATTGTAACTGAATTTTTATCTAATTCCTGTTTGATTAATCTTGCTATGGACTAATCTCATTCATTAGTCTTTCAAAAATTCAATTCTGATTTCTAAAATTTTATTACATATTTGTTTATGACATTAATTTCCAATCTTTTATTTTGTCTGTGGTACATTCTTGGGTTTTATCTGGGTTTCTCAAACTCCTTGAAATGAAGATGTAAATGATTAATGCCTCGATTTCTTCTTTATGAAGATGAGGATGGGGACTACATACTTCCTTCTCGCACAGCTTCATCTGTGTTCCAAATGTTTCTAGTGTTAGTCAAACTGATCCCAGTTCAGTTTCACCATGATTTATTCTTTCCTTCGTAAGCTGTTTCACAATAATTACTTAATTTCCAGTTACTTCAGTATTTCTCATTTTCTTTGTTATTTAGTTCTGCATTAACTCCAAGGTTATCAGAGGACAGAAACTGAACAGTTTCAGTGTGTTACATTTGACAAAACTTGATTTCTGCCTCCAAACACAATCGGTTTTACTTGAGTCTATGTACAGCAGCAGTATGCATTGTCAGCAAATATTCTACTGACATTCAATTATTATTTAAGCATGTTGTGCTAATTGATGAGCTACTGTATGCTAACTAGATCTTTAATGGCACTTATTTTAACTTATTGTGCATGATATAGATGCCTGTGTATATGTGTGTGTATGTGTGGGCGTACTTGTGCCTATACATGCATTGTCTACAGTATGCCACAGGAGGCATGCAGAGGTCTGAGGACAAGCTCTTTGTCCAGCCGCATGTTCCATTTATTTTGCTGCTCACAGGTACATACAGTAGGCTAGGTGCACATGAACTTCCAGCGATTCTCCCGTCTCCGTGTCCGACCTCTCAAAGGGGCGCTGGGTTTACAGACACGTGGTCCTGTTCCAGTTCTACGTATGTGCTCAGGTCCTCATTCCTGCACAGCATGCGCTTTCCCCACAAAGCCGGCTCCCCGACTCACTCCATCGTTGTCTGTGTTATTCTCTCAGCAGTAAGATTATATTAAACCCATCAGCTACAGATGTGAGCTTATTTATTTGATGTTTTTAATTATGTTAATTGAGTACATGTGAATTTACACTATTACATCTTCCTGATATGCTGACCTTTCTGTCATTCTGAAATGTCTGCCTTTAAAACACTTGTAATGTTACTTTTCATAAAATGAACTTTGTCTGATGTAAGGATAATTATGTAGTTATTTTCTGGCTTTAATTTACATGTGCTCTCATATTTGAAGGAAATATTTAACAAGGAGCAGATGTATTTTTAAGACAAAATATTTCTATTTATCTGTAGAATTTATGCCATTCACATTTAATAAAACTACTGTTGTATTTTGGCTCATACCTACCATTTTTAATATTTGTCTTCAATTGCCCCATCCTTTCAGTATTTTTTTTAATTTTTTGCTTTAGGATTCTTAGGATTAACCAAGTATTGTTTATTATTCCACCATCCACTTGATTACTTTTTTTTTTTTTTTGGCATATGCCCCTTTACATGTGTTCTGAAAGTTCAATGAAAGATTAATACTTCCAAGATATCAGTAGAATCCAAGAACTGTTTGCCTTACTTTTATCTCACTTGTTTTAATGTTACAGTGTCAAGCAATTATTACCATTGCTTTGGATCACCCATACTCGTTTGGATGTGTCCCTGCATTACTCATAGTTTCCATGTCTTCATCTGGGATCATTTTGCTTTGACCTAAAGAACTTCCTCTACTGTTTTTCCTTATGAAAATCCATGGACAATAGTTATTGGTTTTTTTGTTTCTTTGAGATTTATTTATTTCACCTCTACTTTTTGTTGCTCTTGTTGTTTTGTTGCTGTTTGTTTTTATTTCCTTTTATTTATTTTTAATTTATATATTCACTTTACATCCCAACCACAGTCCCCTCCCTCCTCTCCTACTGATCCCTCCCCCCCACCCTCTTTCCCCTATCTGCTCCCTTCTCCTCAGAAAAGAGGAGTCCCAACAACGACAACAACCTACCTCAACACATCAAGTCGCATCAGGAGCTCATCCTTCTCTGCTGAGGCCAGGCAAGGTAGCCCCACAAGAGGGAAGTGATGGAAAGCAGGCAACAGAGACCATGCCATAAACAGCACCCTCTCAACTCACTGGGGGACCCACAGGAAGATTAAACTGCCCAATGGCTGCACATGTTTAGGGAGTCTAGGTCCAATCCATACATGATCCTTGGTTGGTGCTTCCATCCCCACAAGCCCCCATGGGTCGAGATTAGTTGGCTCTATTGGTCTTCTTGTGGCATCTCTGTCCCCTCCAGGCCCTTCCATTATTCCCCCCAAATCTTCCACAAGACTCTCCAGCTCTGCCTAATGCATGGCTGTGTCTCAGCATCTGAGTCAATCAGCTGAAACATAAGAAAATAACCTTAAATCTATTTCACCTCTACTTCTAAAGAAGATTTTGGGGGTATACATTCTAAGTTGGATGCTATTTTCTTGAACATATTTCAATTATAGTTAAATAATGTTTTGGTTTGTATAATTTCTGCTGGAAAGTCAACTCTAAGTGTTCCTCCTGCACCATGGAAGGCAGTGTGCTTCTTTCTTTGGGTGCTTTCCAAATTTTTCTCTTTCATTTTGACTTTCAACAGTTTTATTGTGTCAAACCAGATAGACTTCACCTTGGTATAATTTTTGGATACATCATGTACCTTTGTGCCTTCCGTATTTAGAAAATCTTGTCCACTGATCTCCTCAAATGTTGGTTCTACTATTCTACTCCATTTTCTCCTCTCAGTTTCTGGAATTTAATTGAGCGTGCATATTATTCTGTTTCAGATGACTCATACATTACTGTGTTTTAACATGATATAATATTTCTATTCATTCTTTAATAACTTCATGCATACAATGAATTTGGTCTGATTCACCTCTCACCTCCTCTCTCTAACTCCTCCCAGATCCACTCCCACTCTCTCAACCCCCAATCTGCTATTTGTTTGGTTTAAGACAATGCCTCACTATGTAGCCCTAGCTGTCCTGGAACTCACTATGTATGGCTCTAAACTCACGGAGATCTACCTGTTCCAACCTTCTGACTGCTGGAATTAAAGGTGTACACCACTACAACCAGCCCTCCAATCTTCTTTTAAACTTTTTGTTGATGGTGGTAGCCTTAAATCCATGAATGACTTAATCTGAGAAAGAGCCATTTATTTTTAACTTTTTGCATACCTGTTTTATGCATGAAGGGTACATGTTATAGTAAAAGTGGAGGAATTTTTTTCCCATCACGACAGATGTGAAGGTGGTCCCCAATATTTACTGATGCTGTAATCTTGAAGAGGTCTTTGAGTTAGGAGGATCAGCCCTCAAGAGGAGATTAATGCCTTTCTCATGTAAATGGATTTCATTTGGGGTCAAGATTAGTTACCTCCAAGGTATGTGGGCCCACTTCTTTCTCCTCTCTCTTCTGCTGTTGATTCTAATGTCTTATTCCTTTATAAACCAATTGAAGCCTACCTCAGTATAGTCAGTATGTAAACTTTAATTAAAATAAACACCAAACTAATACTTACCAGGAATTTTCTACTTTGGTAAAATATATTCTTTTGTCTGGATGGGAAGACAGAGGAAGGATAGACGGACAGGCACAAGTGCTGACATCTGCTTCTTCTCCACTTTCTGCCAAGAGACCCTCACCAGAAGCTAATGTGATGCAGACACTTGATCTAGTTATCTTCCAGAACCATACGCCAGAATAAACCTTTTCTTTATAAATTATGAAGCCTTGAGTGTTCTATTATAATAACAGAAAGTGGAAGACAATACAGTTTTATCAGTATGATAACAAGACTCTAATTGAGATATAGAATATGTTTTTTTCTGTATCTTTCTGCCCTTCTGAAATTAAGAGCCCTAAGTAAATGTGTTAAAAGCATGGAGATACAAAACACAGGCTCAAGATCCTTATAACGTAGTCATAGACAGAGTTAGAAAAGGAAAACCATCACAACATTACAAATTGCGAGATGGGAATGTGGACAGTGGACTTTTCTAACAGCATAATGACCAAACCATATATTAAATGAGTATTAGTTTCAAAAGTATGAACTCCACCTCATGATGCAGGCTTGTAATCTCAGCTGCTTAAAAGGCTGAGGCAGGAGGATCATAAGGCAAAGGCCTGTCTCAGCGAAACTGTGAGTTAAAATTATACCATTTTAGCAGAACTCAGTGTTCAAGTGTTACCTAGAATGTACAAACCCCTAGGTTCAATCTGTAGTGTGTGTGTTGGAGGGGGCACTACCTATTGACATGTATTTATATATGTGTATATGACATATATATGTACATACACACACACAAACTGAAGAAATGAAATAAGGCAGACATAACTGCATTTCAATTCCAAGACCAGATTATAAAAAGAGGCTAAGCCAGCATTCCAGAGACAGAGGCAGGCAGATCATTGTGAGTTTGAGGCTAGCCTGGTCTACAGAGTGAGTTCTAAGACAGCCAGGGCTACACAGAGAAAAAACAAAACAACAAAAAATGCTAGCTTTCCTCATAGGTGTACTTCCTATCTCTCAATCCTACATCCATTACTCTAAAGCAAATCAGCTTCCAAGGGAGAGGTCCCTGTAAAGAGGAATAGAAACTCCAGCAAATAGCCAACAAAGAACTGAGACTTCCAGCCCTTCACACGAGGCTGGATGCTCCAGCCCCAGCTCAGCTTTGGGATGAGCCTGACCCCAACTCAGTTTGCAGAAAACCTCCTAAGAGAATCTGGACCACAACTACTACCTAAGCAAGCATCTTCATCTTTCTATGTCTGTATCTTTATCTTCAAAATAGCTATAACAACTGTATTGTACCGGATTACTCTAAATAAAATTGAATTGCTACATGTCAGAGACTTAAAACCATTCTACTCTCACAGCAAACATTCAATAGATTATTGCTATTGTTGGCACCTGTTCCATTGAACAGCAGAATGGCAGTTTACACAAAGTAAAAGGCTGCACACTGAGTGTTTGATGTGCCCAACACTGGCTGAACACTTCACATAAATTTCAAATCATAAGATAAAAAACAAACAACAAAAGAAAAAAAAAACCTGTGGTACAACTTAACATTGCTCTTTCCTGATGTTGAAAATTAATCTCAGATTTGCTAAATTCACCAAAGTGACTTATCTGCTTGCATATACTCCTCAGGCAATATCCCTAAACAACTGTTTTTCAACCACTGCTTTTACTTCAGACATCAGGTGGAGTAGCAGCTATAAGAACTGAATGCTTAAATAATTCTCTTAAGTCATTCAACTTAATAACTTCTAGGCCAAATAGAACACCATGGATCTGAACCTCAGCTCTGAATCTGGCCCAACTCTATGAACTAACGAATTAACCCTAATCCAGTTCCAACTAGTGGCAAATCATCCTTAGCCTTACAACTCATGTTGACTCTGAGCAGAAATCAAGACTTTTCTCAGATTCTAAACTTTATCTAAAAACAACCCTGGTTCAGAAGTGCCAAGATCTATGAACCAAACATAAACCTGGCTTTAACTACTTCAGTACTCAAGAGCAGTGGTTCTCAACCTTCCTAATGCTGCAGCCATTGAATACAATTCCTCATATTGTGATAACAGCCAACCATAAAATTATTACATCATTACTTCATAACTGTAAAATTTTGCTACTGCGGTTAGTTGTAATGCAAATATCTCAGATATGTGACACCCAAAAGGGTTGCAACCCCCAGGTTGAGAACCATTGCCCAAGAAAGATGACTCTGAATACCATCATTACTCCTGGACTTGATCAACAGGGAATTGTCGTTCGCAGGAATGTGTTGAGAAGTCCTATGTTTTCAGCTGCGTCAGTGAGGATGAACATTTTAATGGATTAGTGATGGCTGTCATAAATGAAGGGTGGAAACCAGTAGAATCACTGTCACATACATGTCAAGTCTCTTCTCAACCCCACCTCTAACCGAAATCCCAGCTTACAACCCTAGCCCATGCAGCATTTTGCTAGCATTAAAATTTCAGTTCTGGAATTTTAAGGACCACACCAACCCACTCACTTCAAAGGTGAATTTGAATTGCTTCTAAACTTTACTTAGTGAAGCCACGGAAGACTGGAGGTATTTAACCAGATTCTGTCTACAGATATGTTGCTTTCGTGCAGTCTAGCCCAATGATACATGCTTCCCAGGCCTAGCTCCCTGGATGAGATGGTACAGGAAAATTAACAGAGGGGATTTCAGCCAAACTCAAGTGAGAGATTTCTTTATTGCTAACCCTCTTCTTGATGTGGTAAGAACTGTGAAGGCAAAGCCAGAACCCAAGAAAGCAACATCTGTACAGAGCAAGAGGGATCATTTATTTTTGTGGTTTTATGATAAATGAGCAAATGGAATCTCAAGAGTTTGAGTCCAAAAAAGACTCCTATTCCTCAGCGCCCACACCCTGCTCCTTCCCCCTTCTCTCTCCAGCATTCTGTCCCAATCCACCTCTTCGAGGGTCTGGACCTAAGACTCTAAGGACTTGAAGGAGTCAAGTGAAGTTATCTGGAATTCCCCAGGACTTGTCTGGTCCTCATTATGACTTCATTTTATAACCAGCTTTTGGCTATTTCAGGATGAACTTGCAAGAAGGGCCCTTAGTCTGAGAGAATAGATCTTCCAGTGAAACTTCCAGATCAGTGGACAAAAGCCCCAATTCTGAAGCCATCAGAGACCGGAAATAACCAAAGTATCCACCAGTCATGGAGTCCTTAAGCTGAATTTGTACCATGGACTATTATGGAATGTTTTCCAGAAAAGAGTGAGAGAATCAGAGTACATTAAGAGAAATACAAAGTAACCCGCACACTTTTTAAAATGCATCATGAGTCAATAAGTAATGTGGTGTGTGTGTGTGTGTGTGTGTGACAGAGAGAGAGTGTGTGTCTGTGTACATTGGTTTACACACATAAGAAGCACTTGGAAGGAAAAACACCACCAGAAAAACTACAATCACTTCTGGTACAGCCATGTGAGACAACAATATCCAGAAAGCTTTGTTACTTTATACAACATAAATGTATCTAAGTTCTCTTCAAGTCATGGATATTTTTTGATAACAGGCTTATCCTTTGAGCTAAGAGGGATCATGATTCAGCTCTCAAGAAGCTGATCCTGAGACAGAATTCCTGTGCAGTTGTATACAAAACATAATCTCAGAAATGCCGTCAGGAAGTAGAGGGATGAGATGGGAAGAGATAGTGGAGAATAAAATGTGTGTTTTTCGGTAGATTAGCTCTGTGGGCAATTGCCACACGATCTTTCTGGGGAACCCTGGAAGCCACAGTGGAACATAGATCTGAGTTGCTCCACCTGAGGGCTAAGAGGGAGCTAGGGTCTCTACACATCAAACTCCATGGCTACAGGGCTGCCACTGAGGAACATCATTCCTTAGCCCCTCCCACCTGTCACACTGGCTAAGTTCTGAACAATGAAAGGCAGTGTTGTCTCTTAAATGAGAAATCATAGGCCCGTGTGTTTGACCTCTTGATCTTCATTGGGTGGTGCTGTTTGGGGAAGTTATGGAACCTTCTCTGGGAGGTGCAGCCTTGCAAGGGGAAGTCACTGGGGGTGAGCTTTGAGAGTTTATAACTTCACCCCACTTCCTATTCTCTCTCTGTTTCCTGTGAGCAGATGAAATGTGACCTCTCAGCTTCCTGCTCCTATTGCTGTGCCTTCCACACCTCAATGGATTCTGTCCTTCGGAAACAGTAAACCGAAATATTCTTTCTTTTTTTTCCTTGAGTTGCTTTTGGTCATAGTATTGTATTACAGCTACAGAAAAATCACTAATACGGGCAGCAATTGTAAACTGGGCTGGCGTGCCCTTAAGAGAGTCAGACGTATTTGTCACTGCACAAACAGAGCTGTCTGTACCACACCACAATTCAGGGGCACTCTAACAGTCACTGGCTTTCTGGACAGGAGCAGGTGTAGCCTCTCAGAGGAAAAGCTCCTTCAAAACAGCCCCCCCACGCACACACACACACTCCACATGCTTAGAGGCTCTTTGTGTCCTCTCTACCCAGGAAACCCAGACACCCAACTTCCTGATCTCTCTGAGAAGCCCCGGAATCTAACACTGAGAAGAGGAACAGGGCATAGACACCATAAGCATCTACTTCAGGCACTGGCTGAATTTGGTGACAAAATTAATAAAGACTGAGAATCGGTTTTCCCATCATTCAGCCACACAAGTGACCACATAAGGGGTGATGTATGATCTAGATTCGAGCTAAACTGTGTCTGTGTGATTCGGACAGTTCTGTGCATGTCAGATGCTTGCTCATAACAGTGCTGAAGAAGTACTGCTCTCACAGGCTTGTATGGTACACCTACACTTTGCAAACACCTACAATGATCCGGGCACAGTCTTGGCCCATAATTAATTTTAAACAAAGGTCACTTGATACAGATACTGAAACTTAAATATGTATTTAACACTTGCTTTTTTTTTTTTCCAACTTTGTGGGAGTCAAAAGCTCTCATCTCTCTTCAAGCAACATTACATCCTCATGAGTCACCAAACCTACAAGGATTCAGACAGGAAGTCAGTCCCTTGGGTCCTTGAGAGACTGTAGCCAGGAAGGCAGGGGTGGAGTCTCAAGGAAGACAGTGATAAGGAAAAGGGATAAGTCAGTGACCCCATAACCTTGGGTAGGAGGAAAATGGCCCAGTGTCCTCCCACGCCCAGCCAAGAGCAGGGAGTCAGCTTCTATTGACCAACCTCACTCTGATTTAAATTTCAAACAGCCCAGGGTTTCATTCTTTCCCTGCCACCCCTGAAAGCTAACCATTATGGATTTTGCAGGCCTGCAGCCCTCAGCTCACATACTCCATTTGCACGATCTTTGCATAAGGAAAAAGGCAGTCGATGCAAACTGAATTAATTGTAATTGACCATAATATGCTTACAGAAATGCCAAGGAGTTTTCATTAGTAGATAAGCCCCAAAGTATCTGCTGGGTGATTTACATCTGTGTGAACACACGCACAGCTACAGTTAATTACCAGACCTGCTTCAGAAGGTGCTGCTGCATCAGACCCTGACGGGTGCCTTCCTCAGGCCACTGACACCGTCAGGGACTGACTCTGGCTTCCTTTGAAAAGCTTTGAAGTCACTGCCTGAGATGAGGCTGAGCCAAGCCATTCCTACTGGGCTTGGGCTAGGTTCTGCTCATTCCTCAGCCCCTGCCCCTTTCTTCTTCCCTACCCACTTCCAAAGCCCCAGTCCTTCTCCACTGAGTCACCTTTGCCAAGGCTGGCATTGAACTCAGGTCCCAGTTCAGAGAACAGACCTACATTCCTTCATTCCTTTTTAGTAAATATTTAAGTGCCTCCTAGGTAACAACACCTGTGCTGTAGGAGCCATCAGATGGGGCTTCCAGTCTAGAGCTGAACTGAGATAAACCAAGAGAAGGAATAAGTGGGCCCATGGGATCAAAGTATAGGGATGAGATAGGAAAACAAGCATAGCAGAAGAAGGTTGGACAGTCTTTACTAAAAAGTGAGAATGGAGAGGATAGAAAGAATGGAGGAACCCCTCTTTAGGGGTCACATACCATATGTTTACATTATGATTCTTAACAATAGCAAATCAGAGTTATGAAGTAGCAACAAATTAACTTTATGGTTGGGAACTGTATTAAAGGGTCACAGCATTAGGAAAGTTAAAAAAAAAACACTGCTTTAGGGGCTAAACTAAGTCTTAGGACCATCCAAGTGAAACAAAGAAAGTGAGGCCACAGTGACCTTAGATTTAATTCAAAGAGATCAGGAAGCTATTTTACAAAACAAGACCCAATCAACAAACAAAAACTTAGATGAGGTCTTTTGAACAGATTCAGTATTTAAGAAAAATCATTTGACCCGTTCAGAGTAGTAGACAAATTGGTTCTTGCAGGGCATAGGGAAAAGTACAGAGAGTAGTTAGGAAAAGACAATGAGAGCCATCCACACAAAAGCTGGTAGCATCAGGTATTAAGCAGGACGGAGACGAACGGGGAGTCTACATCCAGTCTACACTTTCCTCTGTACAATATCCCCAACGGTCAGAGGCCAATCCTGACAACAGGAGTCTTTGTCTATATTCATTTGCTCCAGCTCCAGAAAATCTGACACCCACTGCTGGCCTCCATGGCTACCCTAACACTGATAGCACACACACATGTACACACACACATACAAATAAAAATTAAAGGGAATCTTTAAAATAGCTACTTGTAATTGTATGTTTATAATCTTATTTTTCACATTTCTCTGTAAGTTGGACTATAGCTATTCAGTCACCGATACAGTAGCTAACATGACTCCATCTCTGGTAGGCGGTAAGCAACTGGGCTGTGGTGTCTTCTAACACCGATACTAATGCTAGTTTGTATAAAAGGTAACATTCTTTAAGAAGTTTGGGTCTTTCCCTCTTTAGGTGTTTGAGCTAAAGCTGAGATCAAACTTTGTCTAATCACTGATATGCTCAAACTGGTTTACAAATACTAATTCTTAAATTATCAAGAATTTTGTAGACCAGTTATTAAACACAACTATTAAAAGCTAAATCATATAAGCTTGCAATGAAAAACTTGTTTTTATAAAAGGTAATCAATACTTAAAAGTCAGGGCCTCCCTTTCACTGTATTAAGCCATTCTTCCTGGGTTCTTCAGACTGTTAGCATTTATTTCTCTGTTCCAGGGGCATGGTCTATAGAGGTGTGTTACCATGCATCTTACTCCCAACTCCTACTTCAAGGTGAGGAAACTGATCATTTGAAATTGGCCATGATCAGAGTACATGGGACAAATCAGACCTTGGTGATTTGAAGACCTTCGCTGCATCCATCATTTCAAGGAGTTGAGTCAACCTTCTCCACCCCAAGTTGTCTCAAAGTTGGAATTCTTTTTTTTTTCCAGACAGGGTTTCTCTGTGTAGCCTTGGCTGTCCTGGACTCGCTTTGTAGACCGGGCTGGCCTCAAACTCACAGAGATCCGCCTGCCTCTGCCTCCTGAGTGCTGGGATTAAAGGAGTACACCACCATGCCCAGCCCTCAAAGTTGAAATTATTTTGCTCCAGCAACCAGGAGCACAAAGCCAGACATTCTTTGAAGCCACAGATCCACAAGAAAACAGGAATAAAAACTCAACATGGCCGGGGAGATGGCTCAGTCAACAAATGCTTGCTGCTCAATCTGGGCCCTCCCAATACAGTGGCATGTGCTCGTAAACCCATCCCTAGGAAGGTGGAGGCATGACCATCCCTGGCACTGCCAGTTTACCCTAACGAGTAAACACCAAGCCAATGAGAGACCTTGATCCCACCCCCCAAAAAGGTGGATGATTCCTGAGAAATGATAACCAAAGTCGTCCTCTGGACTCTATACATATGCACACACGTGTAGGTGCAAACCCCTACACACACATACCCTTGCACACATGCATACACAAAGAAAGAAAGAAAGAAAGAAAGAAAGAAAGAAAGAAAGAAAGAAAGAAAGAAAGAAAGCCAAACTCATTTTCCATGTTGACAAAAGTTCAGGGATGGGCAAGGAAGGAAGATTCTAGAAGAAGAAAAAAAAATCTAAACCCTCTTCCCACGTTCTTCTATCACACAGCATGTACAACATGCTTCTAACAACTACAGTTAGCCCCAATTTATAGTGGGATCCAATGAAGCAAACTATATGCTGGGTGAGTTCTTAAAATCCTTAGCACAGTGGTTGATAGTGTATTTGCTAAGTCCCCTCAGAATCAGTCTTCAGGACACATGGATGGAGGGGAGATAGGACTCATGGCCTCTTTACTGTAGAGCTATGGGAATGTCTTCATTTCCCTGCCATCATTATATATACCCTTTGAAAAGTATCCATGGATCCATAAGCATGAGAGTGAAGGTTCATGCATACATACTACCTATGGGCTGGGCTGTAAATGGTTCCATCCTCTACTTACTTGTAAGCAAAAAATTCTAGACATTTCCATTTCTGACTTATCTCTGGGTACAGCTAATCCTATCCTTTAATAATTTTTGATTGTCTAATTTTCTTCTTAACATTCAATGCCATTTTGGTGGTTAGAAAGAAAATGGCTCCCATAGGCTCATAAGGAGTGGCACATTACAGGGTGTGGCATTGTTGGAGAAAGTGTGTCACTTCGCTTCCTGCTGCCTGATGATCTGGATGTAGAACTCTCAGCTCCTTCCCCAGCACCATGTCTGCCTGCATTCTGCCAATATTCCCTTCTATGGTGATAATGGACTAAACCTCTGAAATGGTAAGCCATGCCCCATCAAATGTTTTCCTTTATAGGACTTGCCATGGTTCTGGTATCTCTTCAGAGCAATAACACCCTAACTAAAAGAACCATGGTCTAAACCCAATATACCATTGTTTCTTTCCTAGATGACTGAATCTTCATACAGTACCATGAAAGACTAAGAATAAGAAAAGCAACCATTAGGTTGGATAGACCTAAAACTAGACCAAGATACAAGTTCAAAAGTATGATAACAAAGATCAACAAAAGATGGGAGTTTGGAGGACTGGCATGAAAGACAAGGAGCATGAATATAAAGAAATGTTTTAAATACAAACAAGGGAATAAAATTCTTCTAAGGAAGATTCACAAAGAAAAGTGAAATGAGAGACAGTTGAATACTGTCCTGTAGATTGTGTTGATAGTGACAAGAGCAGTTTAAGAAAGCCTTTAGACATATGGAGAAGGGATGAGAAGTGAGAAGAGAGATGAGTGAAGACAGCTTTCCAAATAGATGGCTTCACAATGTCATTGCCATGAAGACAATGAGAAAGAAAAGAGGAAAGGGACAAGGTTGAAAGAGACTGGGTGGCCCTTGGTATCTCTTTCCATTATAATGGACATCTTTCCCTCAGGAAACACCAACAATGAGATTCAAACCACAACAGCTAATATAAGCCAATCAGATCACCCCATTTCCCTGTCTGTAACCACCTAGTCCAAGAATAAATTCAAGTTGAGCCAATTAGAATACTCCAGAGATTCTGAGTCTATTAAAATCAGATTCAACGGCTCCTTTTCTTTAGCTCCTGCGGGCAGGCATTTCCCGGGGCACCGCTGACAGATACACTTCTGTTGCATGGGGAAATGCAGAGGGAGGGAGTGCAGCACAAGAAGCAGAGATGAAGGCAAGATGGCGGTCACATCTAAGCCTCCAGCTCTCCTCCTGGCCAGATCCATTTCTATCTCTTCCACAGTTGGCTCATGTAACACAGTTAATCCCCTTCTTTCGCTCAAGCTAATTGGAGTGTCTAGCCCTCACAACCAAAAATTCGTAATGTAGCAATGTGGGTCATTATAAGTGACTGCAGTGACTGGGGGAATTCTATTCAGTTATTTCCGATGAGTAGATTATAGGCTTAAAGGTGTCACTCTACAGCAGGACTACTAAAAGACAAAATGCTATGCCTGGAAAGAAGACTTTAAAGCTACACACATGGGTGTAACTGGAGGGAGCAAACGGAATATTCAGTTGGAAGAGGGCGGGGCTGGCTACATGACTGGCGGGCCCCAAACGCAAAATGAAAATGTCGGGTATCCTTTTAAAAATTACTCAGAATTTTTAAATGGTGACAGGAGAGCATCAAAGCAACCATATGTGGTGGCACACAGCTATTACCAGTTTGGCGGTGCTGCAGAGTAAAATGTTTTCTGAGAGAGATACAAGGAAATGGAGATGGGGGGGGGGGGGTTTGCTGGGGGTGGCGACAGCTCCCTCCTCCAAACAAGGCTCTTCTGGGCAGGGCTCAGGGAGGACCACGTATCCTCTGCGAGGTGAGGCCAAGGAGGAGAGACTGTAAGTGGGAGAAACATTTCGGGTGACGGTAAAACAGTTCAGGTGGATCTTCTATCCCCTCTAAGGAGGGGCAGACAAAATCCACCGTGAGGAAACTGCTTGGAATAGAAAGGGCAAGCAGACAGTGAAAGATGAGATGCAGGGTGGGGTAGGGCGCTGGAAAAAATCAATCCATTTGTAATGAATCCTTCTCTCTGAGCCGGTGTGAGCTCCCTGGAAGGACAGATGCAGCAAGCAGCGAACTGAAGCCCCTTTGAGAACCCCACAGAGTTTGATTACACACCACAGCATGTCCCTTAGCTGCTGCACAACTGTTATTTGCTTACTTTCAGGCTCCCAGGCTCTGCTCTAAAATCAAAGTTGCACTAATAACCATATTTAGCATTGAACAAGTGCTTGGTATTTCCCGAGGAACTTACAAGCAATGATTAGTTAATAACCCAACAAATTCAGAGAAAAAGTACAGAAGTCTGCAAGAACCAGGTACCTGTCCTGCTCAAGGTGTTAGGGAAAGGGTCCTGCACAAAACACTACAGGATCTATGAGTTCTGAAATGATATTCAGTTAGTATGAGGGAAGGTTCTTCACACACATAAGAGTATACATGAACATGTGAGTGGCAGGAGGGTGTCCTTATGGGGTCTTCATAGGGACATCTAGACCAAAAAGAAGAAAGAACCACACAGTATTGTAGAATGAATACATTTATGAGATTGAGCCCAAGGGCTCGAAACATGGCTCATTTGATAAGGTGTCTGCCATCCAAGCATGAGAACATGAATCTGGACACCAGCACCCATGCAAAAATCCAGGCTCAGAAGCAAATGCCTGTAATCCCACCTCTGTAGAAAGAGACAAGAGGGTCTCCGGAACCTTGGCTAGCTAGTCCGGCAAAATCAGTTGGCTGGATTCAGTGAGAGACTGACTCAAAACAAGAAGGTGGAAAGTGTAGATGAAGACATTTGACATCAACCCCCAGCCTTCACACCCATGCACACACATGCCAGCACAATAAGTATGCACACAGACAAGACAGAGCTTTGGAAATCCTGAGTTAGAGCCCAGTTGAGCCTCTGCTGCTTTATGATCTGGCATAAACTGTTCTTTTGCTTGATGGCAGGGTTCCTTCATCTATAGCCTGGGAAGAAAAACTTTCTATTGAGGTGAGAAGATTACAAGAGATACTACAAGTAAAACTCTAGACACAAAGTCATACCATTAAAAAGCATCAGAAGAAGAAGAAAACAGGAGACAATTTAAGAGCCTGCCGCAGAGGGCCTCTGAAAGGCTCTGCTGAAAGGTTCTGCCCTGCAGATTATCAAAGCAGATGCTGAGACTTATGGCCAACTATTGGGCAGTGTGCATGGAATCTTATGAAAGAAGTAGAAATAGTAAGATCTGGAGAGGACAGGAGCTCCACAAAGAGAGCAACAGAACCAAAAAATCTGAGCACAGGGGTCTTTCCTAAGACTCATACTCCAACCAAGTACTATGTGTGGAGATAATCTAGAACCCTACACAGATGTAGCCCATGGCAGTTCAGTGTCCAAGTGGGTTCCATGTAATGGGAACAGGGACTGTCTCTGACATGAACTGATTGGCCTGCTCTTTGATCACCTCCCACTGAGAGGGGAGCAGCCTTACCAGGCCACAGAGGAAGACAATGCAGCCAGTCCTGATGAGATCTGATAGACTAGGATCAGAAGGAAGGAGAGGAAGACCTCCACTATCAGTGGACTTGGGGAGAGGCATGCGTGGAGAAGGGGGAGGGAAGGTGAGATTGGGAGGGGAGGAGTGAGGGGTTTATGGGGGGATACAAAGTGAATAAAGTGTAATTAATAAAAATTAAAAAAATATCTCTGCTCTTCCATTTCTTATTCATTCCACAGCCCTTTATATATTTACCTGAGTATGCAGTAGGAAGGGAAGAGCCTCTGCCCTCATGCATCTAACACTGATAAAGACAAGTGTAGGCAGGAATATGTGGTGGCTGATGGCAGTAAGGGCTGTGAGGAAAACACAGCAGAGCCCATGTAGGGTACCAGCACTCAAATCTGAGAAAGTCATAAAGCATTACACATGGAAAACACAGGATCATTCTTGTTGGAGGGAGGAGCAAGCCTGAGGTGAGACTATGAGTGACATTTAAGGGTGCAGATCTTTCCAGTCCTTTCATCTCACAAGGGAGAAGAGTCCCTTGGGTTATGAGGTAGCACATTCCCCTCAACTGCAGGTATGAGTCAGCACCTCTGCCATGACTAGGGGAGGAGATAACTTGGCCAGGGCTCTATGTATCGCACCACACCCTAATTTTTCCTGGATGACCATCAGAGAAGTAGAGCTTATGTCTAAGTCACCTATCCTCCAGCCCTTGAAAATTCTTCCATGGGAACACGTATGGTCAGCCATCTATCTCTTCCTCCATGCAGGGCATCCAACCCAACCCACATGTGTAGACACACCCACAGACACCCCCAGGTGTCTACTACAATGTAACAAACTTTCCTTAAACTCAGAAGATTAAAGTAACAATTTTCTTCTTAGTCCCCAGTCCCTATCTTAGTTGCCTAACCAATCTCATCACAGTGCTGACTGCCACTCAGATCTCAGGGTCCAGAGTGGATAAACATGGTAAAGAAAGGGCACCAGATGTGGCGAAGTCTTCAAAGAACAAAATCCTAGGGAAGCAGATGTTATAACCTCAGAAGAGTTTACAACAACTGGAGTTCACATTGTCCAAGATGGCAAACTTTTTTGGCAACCATTTTGGGAAACCAAAAATACGGAGTGTTACAGGCATTGTATATCTATGAAACATTCAGATTTTCCAGAACCATCACTAAATATGATGGTGTGGCGGGGAACATAGACTATGTATAAAAACACAGGTAAAACACATAAGTGGGGGCACTCCCATATGAGGTCCTCATAGGGACATCTGGACCCAAAAGAGGAAAGAAATACAGCATTGTAGAATGAGCCTAAGATACAAACTCCAGGGAGAAGGCATACAGCTTATAAGACTACTTAACAGTATATAAGGAGAAAGGGGGAGGAAAAGCTAGGGATATGGAAGACTGAATGGAGGAGGGTAGCAGGTTTGTCTAGATCAAAAGAAGATGGTGAACATTCGCGAACCTGAAAAGGATACTGGAAGCAAAGAAAGCCTTTAGTCTCCACATCAGTTATGAAGAGTATTGGCGGACACTGTGGCTGTGGCTGCTTGTGATGGACAGTAAAGCTGTGTCTGAAGACACCAGTCACAATCACATGAAGAAAACAGTGACCAATGAAATCTCCCTTATCAACCACCACCTCCTGTGAGGGGCTGGGGAAATCACTGAGACCTTTGCAGGGTGTTGTTTAATTTTCTGCATGTAAACAAACATAACCAAGAGTGCATAAAATCTATCATCATTATTGGGTCTAATTTCCAAAGAAATAATCCATGAATGGGACACCTGCATACAGTCACCAATCCAAACAGTTTCTCTAATAATGTATCTAATAATGTGTGTGCATCGATTGCTTTAAATGTTCTACTTCAAAAGAAAAAAAAAATCTGTGTCAATGTATTGACAACCTTATAGATGTCCCCGGCTTTGCATTTCTTACCTTGGTGCGGGGATGCTTCCATTTAGCTTGCTATTAAGGTGATTGTCTGTCTTTCAGGCAGTCTGCCGCTTTCTCTGTCAATCACTGTCTTCAGGCAGATCTTTCTTGGTCTTTTTTCTAGTTTGATTTAGAATATGAAGATCCTGCATGAGAGTAAGTGGTGAGAGGCCAGAGTCCCACCCTCTGTCTACCACACCTCTTCACCTCCATGTCACTGAATGTTCCCCATGCCGAGATCCAAGGAATAAGATCATCTCTTAGGGCCTGATATGACCCCTTACACCAAGAGGCAGAGAGAGCTGGAAAGGATTTTTGCTTCAAATTTGTAACCACAGAAATAGGGTAGTGGACTCACAGTGGTCAGTGACTGACAGAGGCAGAAGGGTTGAGACTAGACTATGTAATGCAGTCTTTTTATCAGCTGTACATTAGTGAAACTCGGTAATAATTTTTCCCACCTTTTGTTGATGGCATACTTTTGACCTCTTCATATGCTAATGAGCTAGCAATGTCATTTTGCAAAGAGTGTGAAAAAACTATTTTCACTCTGGTGCAGTGCAGCAAAAGTTGTGTTTCTTGGAGCCTCCTAGTTCCTTTTCAGCTATGTCACATACCTCAGGGCTATTGACAAACTTAAGAAAAGTCTTGCCAAGTTTATTTTATATTTGAGCTGAGAGGTTTCAGAACATCCCAAAAGTTTCCTTGTGTGCCAAATAAGCTTAAGTAGTGTTTGTACTATTCGTGTACCAGGACCTTGGAAGGGCCCATGCTAGGTCGAGGTTTTCAAGTCTATGTGCCATTAGAGTACACACCCATGCACGTCTGGGTGGCTTCTAAAGTCCTGCCTCTGTGGCCTCTGATTTCTTCTCCTAGCTCATTATTGCCTGCAGTGTCCACCACACCAGTCTTCCCTGGCTCCCATCAGGTTACCATATAGTGGGCATACTGTCCTCCCATTGCTGGGTTTTTGCATCTGTGCCTTGAATTCCTTTCCCACTGCTCTATAAGTAAGTTCACTATCTCTTCCAGTTGCTCCTCCACTTACTTTTGGATGCCTTTGCTCACTACATCAAGTCCTTATATTAACATAAGCTTGAGCTCAAAACACTAGATACGATTTCACAAGTTTCTATAAAAATATCTCTCTGTCTCTCTGTTTCTCTCTCTCTCTCTCTCTCTCTCTCTCTCTCTGTGTGTGTGTGTGTGTGTGTGTGTGTGTGTGTGTGTGTGTGTCTTTCCTAGGAGAGAGGGACCACATCTGGTTTTGTTCTACCCTACCCTAGTGCTTCATATATGATCTGGCTCATAGTGTGTGTTTGGGATGTATTTGGTGATCAGGTTTGGATGGCAAAGAAATGAAAGACTTTAAACTGAGTTGTTTGATGACTTCCTTTTTCCTGAAAGGAAAAAGAAATACCAAGAAAACGAGGCTTACTTTCCCTTTGCTTTCATTTCATCCGAGTCAACTGCGCATTGGTGGATTACAAATCTAGCCAAGCACTATTAAAACATCTTCACCCTGGAGCATTCCATTGGACTTTGAGAAACCACGGATGGCTCTATAAATACCAGAGGAAATCAAAGTTTGAAGTCTGAGGTGAAAAGAAATATGGATGAAATGATTAAGAAAATACTTGAGGAAAGGACACAGATGTAGCCTAGCTTTGGGAAGAAGTCGAGATCGAACAGCTGTGTTTTCCCAAAAGATCAAATATCCTGTGCCCACCTTGACATGTTGGCGAAAGCTGCACAGGCAGATAGAACTTGCAGGCAAGCCTGTGCCTCTCTGCATGCTGAAAACACTGGCTCCACAAAAAGCCTCTCACTTAGGTGTGCCCCGTGTCTGTGACTCCAGCAGCACAAATGCCTCTCCTTGCCTGGGCCCTGGACGTGGGAAAGAATAAGAATCCTCATGGTGGAGCTGCTTGTGACTGTCTGCCCAGAGCACAGAGAGCCAGACCTCCAGTTCAGGCCAGTCCAGGGTCAAAATCAACTCTCTAGTCTTAGCCCACCTCTTAAGGAGCAGATGAATGTTGGTAACCAAGACTACAGCAGTAGCCCTGGACAGATGAATGAATAAAGACATGGTATACATAAGCACAAAATAAAGTTTTATTCAACCACAAAGAACAGAATTACGCCATTGGCAGGAAAATGAACAGAACTGGAACTCATTGTATTAAGCAAAATAAGCCAGATTCAGAAACACAAATGCTGCCTGTTTTTTCTCATATGCACAATCTAGATTTTTAAGACATGAAAGTAGAAGGGAAATAATTTGATGAGAGAAAGGGAACCGATGTGAAGGGAGAACAAGAGAACTTATTGGGAACTGGATTTTATAAATCTACATGATATGCATGTTTTAAAGGTCATAATAGTTTGTATGGTGAGTATATGTTAAATTTAAAAATTTTTATTGTGTACTTGAGACTCTTTTGGGTAAATGCCTAGGAGTGGTATAGCTGGATCTTGAGGAAACGCTATTTCTAGTTGTCTGAGAAAGCTTTCCAGAGTGGTTGTACAAGTTTACATTCCCACCAGCAGTAGAGGGGGGGGTTCCTCTTTCTCCACAACCTCTCCAGCATGTGTTGTCTCTTGAGTTTTTAATCTTAGCCATTCTGATGGGTGTAAGGTGAAATCTTAGGGTTGTTTTGATTTGCATTTCCCTGATGGCTAATGGGGTAGAGCATTTCTTTAATTGTTTCTCTGCCATTCGATATTCCTCTATTGAGAATTCTCTGTTTAGCTCTGTACCCCATTTTTTAATTGGGTTACTTGATTTTTTTGCTGTTTAACTTTTTTAGTCTTTATGTATACTGGATATTAGTCCTCTGTCAGATATAGGGTTGGTGAAGATTCTTTCCCAATCTGTAGACTGTCGTTTTGTTCTGAGGACAGTGTCCTTTGCTTTACAGAAGCTTTTCAGTTTCATGAGGTCCCATTTATTGATTGTTGCTCTTAGAGCCTGTGCTGTTGGTATTCTGTTCAGAAAGTTGTCTTCTGTGCCAATGAGTTCAAGGCTCTTCCCCACTTTTTCTTCTAAGCAGTTTAGTGTGTCTGGTTTTATGTTAAGGTCTTTGATCCAATTGGACTTTAATTTTGTGCAGAGTGATAAGTATGGATCTATTTGCATTTATCTACATGTAGACATCCAGTTAGACCAGCAACATTTGTTGAAGATGCTGTCTTTTTCCATTGAATGGTTTTGGCATCTTTATCAAAAATCAGATGTCCATAAGTGTGTGGATTTATGTCAGGGTCTTCTATTCAATTCCATTGATCCACCAGTCTGTTTCTATGCCAGTACCATGCAGTTTTTAGTATTGTTGCTCTATAGTACAGCTTGAGATCAGGAATGGAGATACCTCCTGAAGATCTTTTACTGTAGAGAATTGTTTTAGCAATTCTGGGTTTCTTGTTGTTCCATATGAAGTTGAGAATTTTTCTTTCAAGGTCTGTAAAGAATTGTGTTGTAGTAGCCTTATTTGTAATAGCCAGAAGCAGGAAACAGCCCAGATGCCCCTCAGTGGAAGAATGGATGCACAAATTGTGGTATATCTATACAATGGAATATTACTCAGCAATAAAAAAACAAGGAAATCATAAAATTTGCAGGTAAATGGTGGGATCTGGAAAAGATCATCCTGAGTGAGCTATCCCAGAAGCAGAAAGATGCACACGGTATATACTCACTCATATAGACATATAATATAGGATAAACCTACTAAAATCTGTACACCTAAAGAAACTAATCAAGAAGGAGGACTCTTGCTAAAATGCTCAATTCCTATCCAGAAAGGCAAAGAGGATGGATATCAGAAAAAGGAGAAAAGAGGGAACAAGTCAGGAGCCTGCCGCAGAGGGCCTCTGAAAGGCTCTGCTGAAAGATTCTGCCCTGCAGATTATCAAAGCAGATGCTGAGACTTATGGCCAACTATTGGGCAGTGTGCATGGAATCTTATGAAAGAAGTAGAAATAGTAAGATCTGGAGAGGACAGGAGCTCCACAAAGAGAGCAACAGAACCAAAAAATCTGAGCACAGGGGTCTTTCCTAAGACTCATACTCCAACCAAGTACTATGTGTGGAGATAATCTAGAACCCTGCACAGATGTAGCCCATGGCAGTTCAGTATCCAAGTGGGCTCCATTGTAATAGGAACAGGGACTATCTCTGACATGAACTGATTGGCCTGCTCTTTAATTACCTCCCCCTGAGGGGGAAGCAGCATTACCAGGCTACAGAGGAAGACAATGCAGCCACTCCTGATGAGACCTAATTGACTAGGATCAGAAGGAAGGAAAAGAAGACCTCCCCTATCCTGTGGACTTGGGGAGGGGCAGGCATGCAGAGGGTGGAGGAAGGGAGGGATTGGGACAGGAGGAGGGAGGGAACCATGGGGGGATACAAAGTGAATAAAGTGTAATTAATAAAGAATTAATTCTTTTTAAAAAATTGTGATTCTATTACAAAAAATTAATAAACAAGTAATAATACTCAAGAATAAATTTGCAAAGTCTCCCATTGACCAGATACTAGAATTTCAATCTCAATATGAATAATAGCTACAAGAACTTTAGATACTTTAGAACCAGGCTTGGTGGTTCACACCTGTAATCCCAGCATTTAAGAGGAAAAGGCAGGAGAGTTTGGAGTTCAAGGCTAGCCCAGGCTCCATGAGACTCTGTCTCAAAACAAACAAAAAGAACTTTCAAGTCCACGAGGGCAAAATGACAGTAACAATAAAATGAGTTCATCAGTACACTGAATAGAGGAACAAACCGATTTATTTTTTCCAAAACTAGAAAATAAAGGTATCAGGCACTAACTTATTTTTCCATATAAACATTATCTCAAGATAATCAATAATTGATGAGGGGAAGCTACTCTTTTAAAAACTCGATTCAGATATTAGGAAAGGAATGATGTTGTTATTATTGTCATGGATGAAAACCAACACCAATGGCTGCTAACAGCAGAAGGACATCAACTAGACTTTCTAGTTAAAATATGTAGAATTCCTCCAGGCATGTCCAGCCTGCAGCCCACAGGCCATGTGCCTCTCTGATAGTTGTGGATGAAGTCCAACACATTTGTAGATGGCAACATCAGATCACAATGTCAAAAGGCTAGATATCTGGAATCCATGAGGTATACTTATCAATAAATTAATTAATTACATAAGTAAAACAACCGGGACCTAAATTTGGTCAAACTCTAAGTCTGACTACTAATTCATTATATTTTATTAAAATTGGCAAGTACAAAGGGCATGTTCAACCAAAGAGATTGCCATCAAGATGTAGTCAGGAACAGGCATGGTGCTTCGTATCTGTAATCCCATTCTCTAGCAACTGAGGCAGGAGGCTGCCCATGAGTTTGAGGCCTAGGCAGATGCTATGAACATGATCAGTAAGCAAGGAGTTCCAGGTTTCCCTGGGCTACAGAGTAAAATCATATTTCAAAATCCTATGAACATAACTGATAAAAACAATGGGAGATTCTTTAATAATAAAAATATTTTAATATTTGTTTGTACGTGTGTGAGTGTTTTGCCTGCATATATGTGTGTTCACATTATGGGTGCCTGGTGTTCTCAGAAGCCAGAAGAGGGAGTTGGACTCCTGAAACTGGAGTTACAGATGGTTGTTAGCTGCCGTGTGGGTACTGGAAACTAAACCTGAGTCCTCTGAAAGAGCAACGAGTTCTTTTAAACACTGAGCCATCTCCACAGTTCCAGAATTCTTTACTGTAGGCTAATACAGTTCTTTGTAGATAAATGAACATTGAGGAAAAAAATAAATTAAAATTAATTTAACAGATCTACAAGCTGTTTGCAATGTATAGACCTTATACGGATTCTGAGTTGAACAAAAATTTATCTGTAAATGTAATGGAAATCAATTGGATGGTTATCATCATTTCAGAGGCTATAATCAAAAAAATTTAATTATCTTTTGAGGCTAATCTCTGCCTTGATACTGAAGTATTTAAAGGTGAGATGATATGAAAGTTGAGATTTGCTTCAAAATATTTCAGGAGAATAAAAGAAGATCCACTTGTACAAGATCCACTAGTTCAGTGTTTTAAAAACCAGAGTGAATGGAATTTTATGTAAGAAGTGGGAAATAGTAAGAGCTGGAGGGGATGGGAACTCCACAAGCAGAGAAACAGAACAAGATAATTTGAACACAGGGAACTTCCCAGAGACTCATACTCCAACCAAGGACTATTCGTGGAGATAACCTAGAACTACTGCACAGATGTAGCCCATGGCAGTTCAGTGTCCAAGTGGGTTACATAGTAATGGGAAGAGGGACTGCCTCTGACATAATCTGATTGGCCTACCCTTTGATCACCTTCCCCTGAGGGGGGAGCAGCCTTACCAGGCCATGGTAGAGGACAATGCAGCCAATTTTGATGAGAACTGATAGACTAAGATCAGAAAGGAGAGGAGAACCTCCCCTATCAGTGGACTTGGGGAGTGGCATGCATGCAGAAAGGGGAGGGAGGGTGGGATCGGGAGGGGAGGAGAGGGGCTTATGGGGGGATACAAAATGAATAAAGTATAATTAATAAAAAAAAAATTTTTTAAAGATCAAAAATAATTAGTAAAAAAAAACCAGGTGATGGCTGCATTGTCTTCCTCTGTGGACTGGTAAGGCTGCTCCCCACTGAGGGGGAGGTGATCAAAGAGCAGGCCAATCAGTTCATGTCAGAGGCAGTGCCTGTTCCCATTACTATGGAACCCACTTGGACACTGAACTGCCATGGGCTACATCTGTGCAGGGATTCTAGGTTATCTCCATGCATGGTACTTGGTTGGAGTATGAGTCTCAGGAAAGACCCCTATGCTCAAATTTTTTGGTTCTGTTGTTCTCCCTGTGGACTTTCTGTCTTCTCCAGATCTTCTTATTTCCCATTTCTTTCATAAGATTCCCATTGGCCTGCTCTTTGATCACCTCCCCCTCAAGGGAGAGCAGCCTTACCAGGCCACAGAGGAAGACAATGCAGCCACTCTTGATGAGACCTAACAGACTAGGATCAGAAGGAAGAAAAAGGAGCCCTCCCCTACCAGTGGACTTGGGGAAGAGCATGCGTGGAAAAGGGGGACGAAGGGAAGGATTGGGAGGGGAAAAGGGAGGGAACTAGAGGGGGGATAAAAAGTAAATAAAGTGTAATTAAAAATAAAATTTAAAAATTAAAAAAAACAGGTGATGGAGGAAATAAAGTCTATTTCTGATCTTTAGTATCTTTTATAATGAAAGCTACACAGATAGCAAAACTTAACAGCAATTGACAGTCTCTCTCTGGAGATGAATCAAGGTTATAGATAGTAGAAATCAGGCCAACCTGATCTAGATAATCTCTCATCGATAGTCTCTTCCCAGGAGATTCTACACTGTAAAGTAGCCATCATGCCAGTATTGGGAAGACTTCATTGAGGTTCACTGTGAGATGCTCAGAAATCTGGGCCCTGACATCCGATGGGTCCCCTGGCTTTGTTGCTATGTTACACAGAACTGGATCAGAAATCCCTCCTGGTGGGGCAATCAGCAGAGCTGATAGTGCGTGGACATTGCTCAGCAGTTTCCAGCTCGTAGTGAGCAATTAATCATTCATAACTATTAGTGTTGTGTTATTACTGTAGGTGTTGTCGCTTTCATCTTCCTGATGAGCTACAGTAGCCCAAGAAGATGCTGTGGCACATTGGCCAGGCATCTCTAGGTGGCCATCCCTCTCACAGAAGCCGGCCGAAAAAAATGAATGGTGTTCTCATCTGGAAGGTGCATTTCTCAGAGCTTTCTCTCACATACCTTCCCATCCTTTCTTCTTCCCTCTCAACTGCCATCCTCTACTCCTGTCTTCCTTCCACCATTTTTCCCTCTTTCCCCAAAGCAGCACTTTCCACACTGACAAGTGAGGCACTAATCTAAGCAATAATTTAACTCCTTGCTGCCTACTTAAAACTCCCCTAATTACTGGGTAATGGGTCTGCAGAGGCAGGGGGCCTGGGTGAGCTCTGGCCTGCAGGCACAGCTATAGTTCATCTGTCTGCTCCCTAATAGCACTCTAAAGTTCACCCTTATAAACATGTCACTGAGCTGGTAATTGAGTGACTGGTCATGAGGTTCCACGCGTGGTACCTGTGGGTCACCGATCACTCAGGGGTGATGGATCTTTCTCCAATACCTCGGCTGGGCCAGCCACACAGTCTTCTATCACCCCTGAGCTGAACATTACTCTCCGGAAAGACTGGAGTATGCCCGGGCGTGCCATTGTAGCCACGGCCTTCGTAGGGAAGGGGCAGACAGAGGGCGCAGGGTGGAACAGCACCACTCTTCCATCACTCACTGCCCTGCCCGGCAACCTCTCCTACAAGGCTCTCCTAGGACTTGCTGAGACTGAGAGACATCAGAAGGCTGTGAGCTTTCAGGGCAAAAATAATTGTATTATGGTGTTAAAGTCTCTTTAAGAGTCCAGGAAGTTTTATGAGACCGGTGAAAAGGGTAGGAGCATGCATTCCAAAATTCATTTTGATGTGCTAGAAAGTTCTGCTACCTCGAGATGTGAGTCCATGAGCACTCACTGTTCTCTAATTTCCTCATTCACAAAATACTGATCATAGTAGCCACTTGCTACCCTGGGCTGTGCAACATGAATCAAAGTGTTCAGTGGCGCCCAGAACACAGCAGATAATCAATAGACGCTGGTTCGTGCTAAATAAACTTTATTTTTTTTCCCTCAATTTTCATAAGAAATGTTCTTTTTCTTTTCCCCTTTGGTGAAGAGGCAGGACATAGTGGCTAAGGCTGGGATGAAAGGAATCCGATTTCAACGCTGCCATTTGAGCACGGATTGCACAGCCCTCACTTAACCTCTCTGGGCCTCAGCCTCTCGGTCCATAACAAGGCAATACTGTTTAGAACCTCAAAGAGTTCCTGTAAAGATTAAATTAAATAACGTGCACGAAACACTTAGCATAGTAATTGGCAAATAATGGAAGGTAATAACCTGTAGATAAATATTAGCTTGGGGTATGTTTAATTCGATTGTAAAATATCTTTATTCATGGTCCATCCTGAAATATATTCTTAAACTAAATTTTCAAGGGTTTTCAACTTTAAATTGGATTTAATGGGATTTTTAAGCAAGCAAACAAACAAAAAAGACACAAAGTTGGGTTGGCAGCAAAGAGAAAGTAAATTGAGGAGCCACTGGGGAGGGGTGAAGATGGCCAAAAAGCTGTTTTTATGAAAGCACTAATATTTTTAAAAAATATCTCCATATCTCCAGGTAGACCTGCCTCATAGAGTTTGAAGAACATTTGGGGAAACAGGCTATAGGGTAGGAAACAGAAAACCCATCTCTTGTTTGGTATCAGATGAGGTGGCACAGAATGGATACACTACCAAGGGGTTTGGAAAGGAAAACACTGTGTAGCAGATTAGACCTGGGGGCTGTGAGTCTCCACTTCAGAACAGGGCAGAAGGGCAAGTGATAGAGAGCTAAAGAATGGCCTCCAAATAAGAACAGAAAATCAAAAGCACAGAACAGAGCACAGTGCATCCCATTTGCATGACAGCACGAGGAACCTGGCCTTCTGCTTCTTGGGGTTTGTACTGGGAAGAAGTAAATATGCAGTTCTGTGATGGCATTAGGCTGAACATCTCACCGAATCCCATGCCAACCTTGCTGCCATGTGCAGAAAGTCTGCAACTTTTATTCTTGGATATAGAGGTGACTCATACATATAATCCCTTTATGCTACACAGCCCTAACCACCTCTCAGACATCATATTTGCATTCTTGAGCAGCCGGTGATGAGGTGGCCTTGCCAAATGGCTGGTATGTCAGCTTGGATACCACCAACATCTTGTTTTTCATATGCCAGAATCTGTGTGATGACCTAATGGAATATTTCAATTTTTGTTTTCTTATACTATCAGGTGTTGAAATGGGTATGTAAACACAAATGGTTACGGCAGGAGGCATGCTTCAGAAAAGTCCAGCAAATGAAACAAAGCTGGTAATATTTGGGTATTCCCCAAAGAGCAAGTCTTCCTGCTCAACAATCCAGTGGCCTCAGATTGGCCAACTCTATGCAACTATAAGGAAAAGCATAAAAATACTTAACCAATAGTTAGGTAGACCAGACTGCGGGCCTATTACTGAGTCAGGCAATTTATAAATAATGGCACATTTACAAGTTAAAGAGACTTGTGAAATTATAGAAATGTGTAAGAATGGAGAAAAACCATCAGAGAAGCAAATAGGAGAACAAACTGCAAAATAAGCATTCTTGACATCCTCAAAATGTCAAGGCCAAAGACAAAGAAAGATTTAAAAAAAAAAAAAAGTAATAATACAGAGCAAAAGCAAAAAAAAAAGAGGCTGACAGTGAAATACAGGGAATCATCTTAGCTTAAAGTGACAAAGGACAAAATTTAAAGAAGACTTGTAAATTTTTTTCAAATATGCTGCCTACTGCTGGCCAAGCACCTGGTTTTAATAATGTCTGAAAATGCCCTTGTCATTAGGAAATGCATAGAAACGTATTTAGGGCCCAGGTGTCATATCTACATCTTACTCATCAAAATGGTTCATAGAAATAATAAAGATGTATAAGAAACATGATGAAGTAAAAATAAAATGTTAACATTTGGAAAATCTGAGTGGATGAATATTGGAATAGAAGAGGGTTTTTTTGTATTTCTTTTGCATGTTTACATAAGTCTAAAATTACTGAGCAAGATGTCTAAACAGAGCTGAGAAAAAGGAGACTATAATCAGGATATATTATGTGAGAAATAATCTATTTTCAATAAAAGAAAACAAATAAGTAGAATCAAAACTTACATTCAAGTGATATTGTTTAAACTTTTAGAAATAATTTTTCATTTTCATCACTTAAAAATTTAAATCTGTAAGATGAGTTTTGAAACTTCAGCTTAATGTTGGCCTGCAGCTTGTGCTAATGTAAGAAAACAGAAGAGAGCTTTGATGATGAAATTCTTTCCCAAGTGGTTCAAACAGAAGACAAGGACATAATATGATATTCCTGACTGCAGCTGCCATGCTGCGCATTTTAGGACTCATTCATCTAGCAGGTGAATGTTTGTGCCTTTGGGACTGCACCTTCTCTCTTGGCTATCCTACCTGTCTGTGGTAACCACCCTTTCTATCAGCTTGAATTTTTAAGATGGCGTCATCTTGGTGTCATTTTACTCAGCACAATGGCTTCCAAGTTCATCTACATGGCCCAGCCACCACACATACAATGCTGGTTTCGAAGGGACCCCTCTTCATTGGCACATGATCGTGATAGTTGAGCTTTGGAACCAGCTCAGGTGCCTGTTGTCAGGTGGATGGGCATGTAGCATTTGTTAACAAAATCTGAGAGAACCATGACAGAATAATATTGGTTAAATCTGGGAGGTAGGCATGCAGTCTTGTTATATTACTCCTTTAGTTACAGAAATATTTGAACTGTTTCACAATTGAAAAGACAAATTTAATTAACCTTAATGAAAGACATGCCTACAATTCAACAATAAGAAATTCACAAAGCTTAAAGTAAGTTTTCTGAGCCTTCCTTACCCTTAAAAAACTCATGTGTGTGCACACATGTATGTGTGTATATATACATACATAGATGTATATATACAGATATATACATAATGTATTCAATTAGCAAAAATGCTGATATATATTTTGTGTCATGCACATCTCAGTGATAAGAAAACAAAATTACAGATATGCATGGCTAACTAATGGGGGTATGTTCTGAAAAAAATGCATTGTGCCTTCATTGTGTCCTCACAACAGAGTATACAAGCACAAAATAAGAAGAACATAGTGTGTATAGGTCAAAATATATTGTAGAATCTTAGACCTGTATTTGGTTCACCACTGACTGAAATAGTGTTACACAGCACATGACTGTAGATTCACCAAAAGTTCATGTTCTAGAATCAAACTGTCTGGGCTCCAAATCCATCTTCATTATTTGCTTGATTTGGAGCTTTTGTAAACCTCAGTTTTTTAATTTATAAACATAATGATGACAGTACTTGCTACCAAATAAGTTCAGATACTCAGTAAAGCACCTAGTATATCTGACACACAGGGAGAATGCACTGGAAGATAGTTATGCTTCTATGCCAACTCATGCCATTTCAGGTACAAAGCAGAGTACAAGCCAGGCATGATGGTGCTCTCCTTCAATTTCAGCATCTGGGAGACTGAGCCATGAAGATCCTGAGTTCTGGGCCAGTCTGGGCTACACAGTGACATAGTGAGACCCTGTTTCAGAAAAACAAAACAAAACAGAACATGAAATGCAGATATTTTGAAGAGGATTGAGCTTTCCCAGATCAGAGTGATCCTTAAAGCAGAGCTATCACATCTGAGTAGGGTTGATCCTTGAGTGTCTGCCGCCAGTCCCTGATGAAGTGCAAGTGTTCCACAAGTAAGGAAGAGGCTGGTGAGTTCCACAGAATGGCCACCTGCTGCTCTGTATTCAACACTCCTCAGAACAGGTGCTGTGATGTAACAGGAAGCTGAACTTGTAAGTGAAATACAAGTCAAGTGACAGGGTGGAATATATCTGGTGGCCATAGAGAAAAATTATTATTATTATTTTTTTGAGAGTTTCACATGTCCTGGACGCTTACTAAAATAATAGATTTTAGATGTTTTCTCTCTAAATATGCACATATATCCATACCTACACATATATACATAGACACAAGTATACATAGACACATAGACAAGCATATACATACACACATGCATACCCACACACATCATGTACATATACATAATTGTGAAGCCAGGGATGGCCGCACATGCTTACAAATCAAACACTCAGGACGCAGAAGCACTGGTGAGCCTGGATTTTACAGTGAAACTCTCAAAAAAATAATAATAATAATTTTTCTCTATGACTACCAGATCTGCAATTAAAGTAAGGTATTTTCAAATCATAATGGTTTTACTTAAGCAAATGTTGGCTTTGTTAATTAAGTATATTAACTATTACACAAAGCATGCAGGTATGTGTGTGGTATGTGTTTGTGTATTCATGTGTGTGCATGCATGTGTGTGCTCAGAGCCCATGTAGAGCTCGTGCATACAGAGCCCAAGGGTCAGAGTCAGATGTCGTCGTCAGTCACCCTCTACTTTATATTTGAAGATAGTGTCTAGTGCTGAACCAGGAGCTCATGAATCCAGCTAGGCTGACTGTCCAGAAAGTTCTAGGATTTTCCTGTCTCAGAGTCCTGAATGCTGGAGACACAAGCACAAATTGCTGTGCCCTGCTTTTACATAGATGTTGAGGACCTTAACAGAGGCCAACTGAGTCAACTATATATATTGGTTTATCAGTCAATCACATGCCAGTAAAGCCGAGGAGAAAGAAATAAAACATTTCATGTGTTTTACAAAGAAGAAGCGACAAACGTTCAATTTCATCACCGTATCACATTCCTTTCTTTGTGCCTGCAAAATTAGGGCATTGCCTTCTCACCCATGTCCACCCCTTCACTATCTCCTCATGCTCATTACATAAAAATATGCTATTTCCATAAACACTGTACAGTAACCCTGCTAGCTTTCCAACTGCCTCTTCCTGGGTGGGTGGGGCATCTCTCCTCGATTCTCAGTAAGGATTTCATCAACCTTGTGTGGTTCAAGGTCACAGACACCTCTAAGCTTCTGCTCAAGATAGACTTGCACAGAGTGCACCTGTTGACTCCTGTTGTCTTGCAGTGTTTTTAAAGGGACCCAGAGAGTATAGAACTCCTTCCCCATCTCACCCCCACCGACGGTTGCTCAGTCTACATCTGCTTTGGTGAGCACATGGCTTTTGTTCCTGGGCCGTTAACAATCTCAAATATGTTACAAGAGCTTAGAGTGTCAAGCTCTCCTTGAATTCCGAGGATCAACCAAACTGGGCCACTGTGTGCTTTTCTTGTCCTAGCAAGGATTGCAGGTGCTTTCTTTGGTTAGACTGGTTTCTTCACATTTTATTTGTCAACCGTATTTACAACTGGGAGTGAGCTACAGTTCCTTATGTCTCAGCACCCTCAACACACCTGGAATCAAGTTTCACTAATACCACTTAATAAAGTAGATAACTTTCTGGCTTTTTGTCCTAAATGTTAGTACATTTATTTGGAGGGTCTGTGCGTAGCGGGCCCAGGGATGGAACTCAGGATGTCAGGCTTGGTGGCAGGCACCTTTGCCCACTGAGCCATCTACAAAGCCCTGGTTGTCTTTTTGGGGTTTTGCTTTCTTTCCCTTTTATTCTAGTGCTGAGGGCCCAACCCCACAGAGGCAAGTTCTCTAACCCTAACTTACACCCCAAACCCTACCCACCTTTCTGCGCTCTCTGAAATATCTCCTCACTGAAGAAAAGGTGGTTTGAAAAAAATGTAGACCCACAACACCATTTATAACTGATGCTTCCCGACATTCCTCAATACCTTCTCTTCCTCCTCCCTCCACCACCCTTCCTCCATTTCTTCTTCCTCTTCTTCTTCTCCTCCTCCATCTCATCTTCCTCTTCTTTTTCTTATTCTCCAGTTAACTTAAAAGATATCCTCTTTTTAGAAAAAAAAAAAAGTTTCATCTAAGTTTTCAAATAATTGACATGACTTTTTTTGTTGTTGTTGTCCTTAATCCTTTTACTGCAGTAGCCCTACACTTATTGTACTTTCGGTACTCTCATCCTTGACTTCCTTCCCTGTGAAGTTTTGCCTGAGGACTGCCCTTGTCAGCAGTGTTTTAAAACAAGCAAACAAAGAAAACAACACGGGGGTAAAAAAAAAAAAAAAAAAAAAAAAAAAAAAAAAAAAAAAAAAAAAA
>NW_026586589.1:4948149-5001917 GCF_907164565.1 Psammomys obesus
AAAAAAAAAAAAAAAAAAAAAAAAAAAAAAAAAAAAAAAAAAAAAACAAGCAGAACTTTCTGCTGCCTACACATGTGTTTGTTGGTTTGTTTTTGTTGATTTGCTTTGTTTTGACCACTGGGAATCTCCTTCACCTGTGCTGAGGCAGTCACCTTGGCTGGGTGGTCTTTGGAGCATGGAAGGAGAGACACTTGCCTTGATGGCCGCCATATACAGTTTGTGGAAGCTCGGGGTTAAAGAGCCAAGATGAGCAAATGAGAAAGGGAGAAGCTGAACAGAGAGGTTTCAGGGGAATCCCCGCTTGCCATCTGAGCAGCCTTGAGCTTGTCTTAAAACTAAAAACAATGTATGACTTGTTATGAAGAACGAAACTGTGCATGTGAGCCCTATGCCACTCACAGACCACACCTACACAGGCAAACCTCGCCCCTTGCAACTACTGACATTACTACTGGCTTAATTTGGTGAAGGCCTCTGTACAGGGCCAGCTAAGGCCAGACTTCCCTTCCCCTCACACCCCTCTTGGCTCATGTCTGGCACAATGAGACCAGAGCAGTCCTGACAGATATGAGGCAGGCCTTGACCTGGCCCTGAGAGACTTAAGGATACATCTCATCAGCTGCTTCCCACAAGCAGTAAGACACACATTTTTATAGAGTAGACAGTGTGGTTTTGAAAATGTAGAATTTCATAACTAGTGATTGCCAGATATTATGTCAATGCTCTCAAAAGTGGAATTATACCCAGGGCTGGTATAATTATACCCTAGCCTGCTTGTATAACATGGTGCTGTTTAAATTGGTCTCCCTCATGTCCCAAGGGTTCCACACACCAAATGTCTCCTTTTCCCTACCACATACCGATGGTCAACAGGCCACCTGCCCCCACACTCAATTCATCCAAAATTTTAAACAGTAAGCATTCATAGAACACGTAGCTATTCATTTAAGGGAAGTTCTACACCGTTTGAAGCATACCGTTTGCTGTAAGGATCCCATGTTTCTCAGAGTAAGGGACCGTATAGCCCTTCAACTTCCTTCTCTACAATATCTGATATGGAAAACAGTATCACTAGCGCCTTTGGGTCTGAGTATAAAATCACAACACACAGTATAAAAACCAACAGACATCACTGTGTAAACTACAAGGTCATGTTTGTAGGCTCAGAGTTCTTTCCCATGTGTACACGCACACACGTGTACACAACGACACCTCCATTCTTAGCTCCTTTTAGCTCAACAGTTGGAAACATGACTACACTGGCTAGAGAGAGGCTAACAGTGTGAGGAAGGCTGCACAAAGAATAGCCAGTGAGTGAAATGGAAGACAAAGAGGAGCCGCAAAGCCATGAAGAAAATGGAAGCAAGCAAAGAGTGGAAGAGAACAAGGCAATGGAAGTGAATACTAAATGTCAGAATCTTTTGTTCTTGAATATTAGTTTCTCTTATTTATTTATTTATTTGCTTGCTTGCTTGTTTGGTTGTTGGTTGTTTGTTTTGTGAGTGTGTGTGTGTGATGTGTTAATGAATATGCAGGTATGTATACCCATGTGGAGGTCATGAGAGAACATTGTGTGTCATACTCTATCTCTCTCCACCTTATTCCTTTGAGGCACGGTCTCTCACTGCATCTGGAACTCTGAAACTAGACTGGTGACTGGGCCTGCTTTTTACATGGGTTCTGGAGCTTTGAAATCAGGTCTTAGTTGTTGCCAAGCCAGTGCTCTTATCAATTGGGCTATCTCTCCAGCCCCTACTCTTGGAGATCTTAAATGCTGGCCTCTTCTTACCCACTTTTCCTAGTGGGAACCTGTGCAGCTCTCTCCTCCCACTGTGAATGGAAAAGAGGGATCTAAGCATGGTTGATGTATAGTATCATAGTAGTCCAGACTCTAAACCATCTAATTGGGTAGCAGATATCAGATGTTCTAGAAGGAAGAAGGCTACTTGGTATATTGAACTTTAGGACATTGGGAAGAAACCACTTTCATCTCCTAGGCAGATCCAGTTGGTGGGTGGTAGCTGCCTGGAGCACCAGTTTCAGACCATGGCTAGAAGATGACAGAGAATTCATGTTTTTGCTTCACATTTAAAACCCTATATAGACAGACTTAAGGCCTCGTTCCCTTTTTCTGTATACCATCTCCTAAGAGGATGTGTTCTGATCCAACCAACATTTCCACACCCCTACCCTGTGCTAAACACTGTAGTGAATGCTTGCTTTCCATTAGCTCCTCTGACTTGCCACAAACAGGCATGACATGGCTATGCTTGGTGCTTCTGTCCCCCTCGCCTTCGAGAACTGCATCTGAAATGCTAACAGGTGAAAGATGATGCTTCTGAATATGACCTTTGCTCTCCAGCTTCACAGGACTACTGCTAGCTCATAGATGGAACAACACCATCATTGCAGAAGCTGAGTGTTTGGCACAAAGAAGACCATGACATTTTGCTATTTTCTTTTGTATGCTTTACATATGTTTGCAATTTTCCATTTTAGAAGGGGTTTTACTGAAAAAGAATTGTATTATTTTAGACACTGAGTCCGTTCTATTAACTGTACTCTTGACATTTTCATACATACATATAATGTGTTCTGGTTCCTCTCGGCCCCCTCTCCTGCCCTAGTTTCCTCCCACCTCCACCATGCACACCCCCTTCCCTAGAAGTCCCTTTCTTATGTCTTTCTGCTTTGTTTTGTGACCCACTAAGCTTAACCAGAGCCATCTGTGTGACCGTAAGTCTGGAAATGTCTGCTGAAGCCTGGTGGGTTCCCCTGTGGGTAGTCAACTGAAGACAATGATGCCCCCACCCCCGAGCCTGCCAGCATCCATCAATAGCCAATAATTCATGAGGGAGAGGTAGGACCCCTTGAGCCCCTTTCCTGATCCATAACTGACTAATGACAGGCCTTGTCTTGTTCAGTCCCGACTGCTGTGGGATCATAATTCTGGTGGCTTTGTCATGCCCAGAAGGCAGCATGTCACTGGCAGCCCCTTCTCGCTATGCCTTGGCACTTACATGCTTCCCACCCTCTCTTTTGTGAAGGATCCCTGAGCCTTAGAGCAGGTAGCATACACATCCTATTTAGGGTGGCGCACTCAACCATCACTTACTCTTGAGCAACCATGCCTCCCCGCATTCACAGCTATTCATGGTGAGAAGCTTCTCTGACTAAGGTTGGGAGTAGTATTTGCCTATGGGCACAAACGTGAATGTTTATAAGGCAGCTTGGTGCCGTGAAAATTTAGCTACACAACAATAGACGTCTGTGACAATCAGTGCCATTCGTGTGTAGGAATGAGAAATAGGAACACAAATTTGTACCGAAGCATAGATTCCATGTCTAAGACCAGCGGATGAAAGACGTGGATGGACACGAAGTGTGATGTTCAAAAGTTCCTGCATTGGGTTGCTCACTGCCGTCTGCTGGGATACAAATTGAAGATGAGCCCCACAAGTCAGCACCCAGGGTCCATATCAGGTAAGAGTCGTCTTTTCCAATGTGTCTTTCATAAAGGACCCTGTGGCCAGTGACTAAGCAAGGCACAGCAGAGCCTCGGTCACTGCGAACCCAGGACAATGCTGGCGATAATTAAATTAATGTTATCCAGGACAATACTGATGTATAATCGCCCCCAAACTTGCTTCCTTCCAGGTAGGATGTGCATCATAATTTGACTTTTCCATCTTCCCAATCCTGCCATTCCTCTTGCGTTTCACAGGGTTATCCTATGTAAACAAACATCTTGCACCCCAACTTCCATCTGTGTGTCTCCTTCAGGAATGACTGACAAGAAAAGGAGAGAACCCAGTCTGGACCCCTGAGCCCAGTGCTAGTCAGACTGAGCACAGATCAGGAGCTCTGAAACGTATGAGTCAGGCCTCAGGGCTCTCTATGCAGCAGGAAGGCATCAAGGCTAAATTCAGAGAGGGCCTTTCCTGGCATCAGCTCCCTGAAGGCCCAGCTGGACGCAGTTGCTACAAGACTGTGAAGGCTGAAGCTTAGGCCTTGACCCAGAAGGCCTCCCTCCCAGCGGCTCAACCCCAGATGCCAGGCCTACTCCCCAGCACCTCTACATGGGAGCCACTCTGACTGATGCCAGAGCCAGCAGGTGGCTCTGAAATGCCCCATGTAATTAGAAATCTCATTTCCATTCCTGGTCTCTGGTTTGCATGGCAAAGAGAACCGTTTGTCTGGAATGAATTATCCCCTCCCTGCAGATGTCTTCAAAGACTTATAATCCAAACGGGCTCTTGGAGACCCAGCCTCCCAGGGCCGCCCCTGCACACAGGAAGTCACTCCTTTGCCTGCACAGATGGGCTTTGGAAATACACAAAGTGCCGATGTAGCAGAAAACTCAAGGGCAAGTGTGTGCCCTTAGCGGAGATCACGTTACATTCACCTCACCTCCACTCAGTATGTGTGGGACTATCCTTCCTTCAACACCAAATGGCTTGTGTCTTAGAAGCCCTTACTCCCAGCCAACCCCTATCTTCTCTTACTCAGGAGGGGTGAAGGCTGTAGTCAGCTGGGGTTACTTAGCATTAATACACTTATCCCAGTCAAACTGGGAAAAGTTCCATGTATGTATGCAAACCATATATGTAAGCTCTGTAGTTAATCATTCATCTATCCACTTATCTCTAACAAAAACATACTATGTCCTTTCTGGTCACCATGACCAAATAAAGGATTTTTCACTCTAGAGAAAGGATTATCTGCCTGCAGGAATCCACTGGAGGCTTTCTAGGAGGTGTTTACAATGGCTATAAATGATCTAAATAAAGTTAAGAATCTTGGGATAAAGATATAAATGTCTGAGTAGATACTTCTGATAGTATAGAGCTCAGGGTGTCTCTCTACGTGGGTTCTCTGAACCATGCCCCGTGCAGTCTCCAGCTCTGGTCCAAGGACCAGCACTCTGCCAGAGCTTGTTAGAAACCCAGATTTTCTGATCCCAAACCAGCTGTCAGAAGTTTCCGCCACCTTGAATACGATCCCAGGAAAAGAGAAACATTGTTTCTCATGCCAGCTGTCTGCAGGGAGGCCATCCAATGAGACACCTGAGAGAAAAGTTGTTATGGGCCAGGGTCAGGATTTCCCAACCTGGAGTCCCTTCTGCTTTTCAGTCCTAGAGCAGAGTGCATGAGAAAAGGGAGTCTCAGCCTATCAATTGAGTCGGCTGCAGCTGTCCCACCCCAACAAAGCCAAGGGGCATCAAGGCCAGGTATTTCCTGTGAGTCTGCGAATCTGCAGGGCGTTACTAATTAAAGCAAGACAGGGCCCTGCCCAGATCAGAGGGAATGGCATGAATACCAGAAGCCACGGTTCCCTGAGGGATGGTCATACAAGAGATTATCAGGCTTAACTGCATATCAGAATCACCCAGGCAGCTTTCTGAAAATACTTTCACCCGACTCTATACCCAAGACACTGACTTAATCAGTCTTATGAAACAGCCTCAGACTCTGATGTTTTCAAGTTCCCTGGACAATTATAAGAGAAATCAGAGTTTGATAACCTGTGAGTATAACACAATCACAAAAAAAGTTCAGATTACTTTTTGAATTTTTATTTTATTTATTTATTTGTATATGGGAAGAAATGCACAAGCATCATGGTGCAAATGTAGAGGTCAGAGGTCAACTTGCCCCCTGAGCCATCTCTCCAGCCCTTAGAGTCTTCCTGAACATGAGGTTTGTCCCTCACCCACTGGAATGTGCACTCCTATATAATTTCCTCCGCTTGGGTGTTGACAGAATCTAGTAACTGGCCTCTGGCAAATAAAATATAACCAAGAGAAGAAATCACTGTTATAAGCAGGTGACAGGAATAAACTCCATCTTACTCCCATTCATTCATTCCTGGTCCACTGACTATTCTTATGTGCTTGCTCCAATGAAGCAGAATGCCACATTGCTCTTCTGAGAGGCCCACATGACAAGGGACTCAGTCCTGCCATGGACCATGGGATAGATATTCTTGATCTTCAGCTTGACAACCTGGAATCAACTGAAACTCAAGCAGCTGGGCACACCTATGAGGGACTACTCTTGGTTAGATCAGTTGAAGCCAGAAGAACAACCCTAAATCTGGGCCACAGCTTTTGGTAACAGCCTACATAAAAGGACATAGAAGAGGAAAACTCTTTTTTTTTTTTTTTTTTTTTTTTTTTTTGCCTACTTGCCCTCAGTCTCACTGGCACATTCATCTACTTTGCCTCTGTGACATTCCTTCGCTAGTATTAGAATCTACCTCCTCTGGATTCTAACAGACTGAAGACAAGCTGAGACAGCTAGCCTTGTGGACTAAACAGCTATCAAAATCTGGGCCCTTCCTTTAGGAGATAGCCATTGTTGAACAGAATAAACCATAGTGTGTAAGCCACTCTAATAATCCCCTTTTGAGAGAGAGAGAGAGAGAGAGAGAGAATATCATTCTACCAGTTCTATTCCTCTAGAGAACCTTAATGAATGCAGAGCACATACAGAAGCTTGGAAGCCAATCTCTCCCTACCTTCAGCTGAGTCCCCCAGCCCCAGTCTATACCTTGAATACAGTCTGAGATTCCAGCTGTCCTGTGCCTGACTTTCTAACTCAGAAAAAACATGCTATAATAGAGTATTTTAAGCTATTAAGTGTTGTGGTGATTTTTAAGGCAGCAGTAAACACCTAATAGAAGGCCTGAGAATCATTTTGATTGCTGTCCGAATGGCTCCTGTGCAAACTGCAGAGCAAATGCGGCAAAGCATGGTTGGGAGTGTTCTCATAGAACACTACATGTTGGGAGAACCCAAATAGGGCTTTAAAGAATGGCTGTTGGGTTTTGAAGAAGTAGGATGTCACCAAGTAAAGGAGGAACAAAAATCTTCCATGGAAGCAGAAGAGTATTTTCTCATAGCCTGGAACACACTCTTTCTATATCTACTCTTGACCTCAGGTTATATCTTTGAGTGTTCAGTTGAGTTACTAGTCCCATTGGAAGGCCTTTTCTGTTTGCCCTTGGCCTGGTGACAGTTGGCATGTTGGTTTCCCTAAGAGAACCCAAAAAACAGTACACATATACAGTAGAAAGGTAAGAATAAAACAAAGTAAAATCAGCCAAAAAATATGCAGAGGTGCTCTAGGCACCTGGCCCCACTCTTGCAGGGTAACCTCTAAGCAGCTGTGGGGAAATACCCTGCAGAATTTCTGCCCTGTGTTCAAAGATGGGTCCTGTCCTCCAATAGAAAAGGTACTTCGTGGGTTACTAACACCCTAGGAATCTCCAAGATTACCCAGTGGCTCCAGCAGACCTCTGATGCAGCAGTGATGGGAAAGACTTATGACTGAGACACGAGGCAAATGTTTCCATTTAAACATAGCTGTTCAACATATTGTGGCCAGACTAAATAGCCCTAGGAGGGGTCATGGGTGACAAGAAAAAAAGGGGTGACGCTGTCACAGTGGGCCCCAACATATCCCTGAAGTGCTTTATAAATGACCTTCCTATGATCATCTTTCTTAGGCAGTAACTCATGAGCTCTGGAAAGAGCTTGCTTCTTAGTGCACCCCCATAACACCACACAGTACCTGGCACATAACCAGAAGTCATAGCATTTTGTTGATTAAGTTCACTAACATGGTGTGAATGGACTTAAACCTGGGGCACCAGGGAGCTAAAGGTGGGTTAGCCATCCAGTCACTTCTCAGCTTTGTGGACTTCGAGAACAATGGTAGAACAGCAGGTGGCTGGGGACCCTTGAGAACCTCCAATCATCACCAAAATTGGTTTCCACCAGGTGCTGCAAATCTATTGCACTGCAGGGGAGATCAAGGCCCAAGATTAGAACCTGAGAGGTCTACCTGTTTACCAGAAGAAAAAGAGAATATGGTTATGTACAGCTGATAACCTCCCCACACACACTCAGTCTCCCATACCACCCACATGTCCCAGAATCAGCAGTTCACAGCTGGAGACTCTTGGAAGAATTATGCTTGGTGCACAGCATCCCTCCTGCTAGAAATGCCAAGGAATTTTCTTCCTCCAGCATCACTGTGGAGTCTCCAGCTATAACGAGTGAGTACAAGATATAAAGGCCAAAGACCCTTGCCTTGCAGTGGGGAGACCCAACGGTGCCATCCAGGATCCAGGATCCAGATCTAGTCTCCAGGTAACCCACATCTTCCCCTAACCCTCCTCCCACACTTTTTCATGGCTTCCTTCAACAAAACCTTGATATAAGAACTTGACCCTTCTACTCCCTTCCCCCACCTTCTTCCATAAGACTCCCTATGCTCTGCCCAAAGTTTAGCTGTGAGTCTCAGCATCTGTACCTGTTGGGTGAATCCTTTCAGAGGACCCTCTATGGTAGGCTCCCGTCCTGTTCCCTTTCTTCCACCATTTCTGGTATCTATCCTGTTTGCCATTCTGAATGAGATTTAAGCATCTTCCCTAGGGACCTCCTGTTGTTTAGCTTCTTTAGGTCTGTAGATTTTAGTATAGTTATCTTATATTATATGACAAATAGCTACTTATAAGTGAGTATATACCATGCGTGTCTTTCTGGTCTGGATTACCTCACTCAGGATGATCTTTCCTAGTTCCATCCATTTGCCTGTAAATTTCATGATTTTCTTGTTTTTAATAGCTGAGTAGTATTTCATTGTGTAAACGTGCTACAATTTATGTATCCACTGCAGGCCCTGAAGAGACAGATGTACCAACCAAGGACCATGCATGGAGAGGACCTAGACGGTCTGCTCAGATGTAGTCCATTGGCAGCTCAGCCTCCATGTAGGCTCCTGAGTATGGGGCACAGGGGCTGCCTCCGTCATGAACTCAGTTGCCTGCTCTTTGTTGACTTTCCCCTGGTGATGCAGGCTTGCCAGGCCACAGAGGAAAAGGATCCAAGCAGTCCTAATAAGATTTTATAAGCTAGAGTCAGATGGCAGGGGAGGAGAACTAGCCTTTTCAGTGGACTAGGGGAACGGGTTAGGAGGGAAGAGGGAAGGAGGGTGGGACCTGGAGGAGATGAGGGAGGGGGCTACAACTGGGATATAAAATGAATAAATTTTAAAAAATTAAAAATATAAAAAATAAAAAGAACTTGACCCAAGATACTAAGGTACTCAGTGTTGTTTCCCCAACCAAACAGAAGAAAACCAAACTTCCAAGTACTTTTGGTCTCTGGGAAAGAAAAAGAAAGAAAGAAAGAGAAAGAAAGAAAGAAAGAAAGAAAGAAAGAAAGAAAGAAAGAAAGAAAGGAAAGAAGGAAGAAATTTAGTTTATCAGGCTTTCATCGATGTTGCAATGCTCCAAGCCCCACACTGGAATATATAACATGTGATGTGCTAATTCACATTCCCAACACCACTCCAAGACAGCTATGTGTCTTGGGTTTTTATAGTTGCATAACCAATTACCAGAATATAGTTTTAGAAAACACAATTTGTTATTTCAAGTTTCTCTGGGCTATGAGTCAAGGCATAGGGCAGCTAGGCTGGGGTCTTATGGGGAACTTGGGGCCCTCTGGTTTCTTGCTGATAGATGACCAAGGTCCTGTTTTCTTGTTATTTTTTTTTAATTTTTATTTTTTATTAATTATAGTTTATTCACTTTGTATCCCCTCTATAGCTACCTCCCAATCCCACCTTACCTTCCCCTTCTCCACCCATGCCCCTCCCCCAGTCCATTGATAGGGGAGGTCTTCCTCCTCTTCTTTCTAATCCTAGTCTATCAGGTCTCATCAGGAGTGGCTGCATTGTCTTCCTCTGTGGCCTGGTACACCTGCTCCCCCCTCAGGGGGAGGTGATCAAAGAGCAGGCCAATCAGTTCATGTCAGAGGCAATCCCTGTTCCCACTACTATGGAACCCACTTGGACATTGAACTGCCATGGGCTACATCTGTGCAGGGGTTCTAGGTTATCTCCATGAATGGTACTTGGTTGGAGTATCAGTCTCAGAAAAGACCCCTGTGTTCAAATTTTCTGGTTCTGTTGCTCTCCTGGCGGAGCTCCTGTCCTCTCCAAGTCTTACTATTTCCCAGTTCTTTCATAACATTCCCTGCACTCTGCCCAAAGGTTGGCCATAAGTCTCAGCATCTGCTTTGATACCCTGCAGGGTAGAACCTTTCAGAGACCCTCTGTGGTAGGCTTCTGTCCTGTTCCCTGTTTTCCCCCTCTTCTGATTCTTGTTATTTGACAAGTATGAGTCACATTTAGTTCCTGAGGGTGCCCTCAGTTCAAACCATGTGGTGATGTGGTGTTCTTTATAAGCAGATTATAATAATGATCTTTTGCTTTTCCAGGACAACAAGAAGTTGTCGCCTGCTTCCTCATGCCACTCTGAAGGGCTTACCTGGCTCAGTCAATCCTTCTTGGGGATTAAATGGGGTGTGTGTGTTTGTGTGTGTGTGTGTGTGTGTGTGTGTGTGTAACCACAAAACTAAATGATTAGAGGCCACTCCTTCATTTTAAAAAAAAATCCTTTTTAACACATAATACAAGATAATCTTGAAAGTGATATGTCATCATATTTTCATATCTGCACACATCCACAGGAAGGGCCTACCCAAGAGGAAATGGGAATCATGGTTGTTATTCTTAGAATTCTGTCACAGTACGATTCTCTAATGTTCAGAGGAAAACAATCAACACTGAGGCAGTTAAGTTGTTTGTGCTGGATCCCAAGGAACTAATTCTTGATTCCCAACTCTCAATCCCCCTGTCTCAGATGGGCAGTCTATAGCAGGTCCCTGTAACAAGATTCTCTGGCATCAAAGAGTGTGAATAATTTTCCTCAAAGATTCAGGACTCACAATAGAATGAACCAAAGATAAGGCCAATGATTCACTAGATCTAATGTCTTTAGAAGTAAGTCAGGAAATATAACTAAAGGCAAAAACCACATATGAGGCAAAGGAGAGTGGTGATTAATGTGGAATCCCTAATCTACAGGCACTTAAATCAATTACAGTGCACACACACACACACACACACACACACACACACACACACGCTGCCCAAGGATGGTGGGCAAGGATGCTGGATAGCTCATTGTCTAACCAACAATTCACAAACCCAGGTCTAGACTGTTTTCCCTACACCTGAAAAGTCTCCCATGTAGGTAAGAGGCAGGTGCAGGAATCTTGTCTATTGTAGGGCCATCTGATGTAGCTTTAAGTCAGAGTCTTCAGGCAGGTTTCCCCCTAGCTGGATCTGATATGTAATGACTTACATATTATTTATAGTTATACAGTACAATTTTATAAAGTTACATAGTATAAATGATATATCATTTATAGTTATATACTATGAATATATAAAATAATTTATAGTTATATAGTATATATACATATATAGTTATATTGTATACAAATATATTCACAAAGCAGAGGGTAAATCTTTTTTTTTCCAAAAACAGCCAAGTAGCAAATATTTGGGAATTTGTGAATATAGTCTCTGCCATAATAACTCAACACTGCTATTGCAACAGAGAAATGGCCACAGACACAAAGGCATGTGGTAGTGTTTGTTTCAGTAAAGTTTTATTTACAAAATAAATATTACAAAATGAATAAATCTGGACTGTGTGCCAGATTGTCCCTCAGGGCCAGCTTTTGGCCTCTGAAACAAGCCCATATTTGAGAGTCAGGAGACATGACTTCACCATCTGTGTGACTCGGGCCAACTCAGTTAACTTTATGAACCTGTGAACAGTACCAATATCCATTGAACATATACATACTGGTCTCCTCTTCCAAGCTCCGATCCCATTTGGGTTGCAACATAGAATAGATTATGTCAATGGCATATGGATAGGAATGATGACTGCCTCCACCAGGCCAGGCTTGCATGCACTCCTAGGAGCTTCTCATGTTCTCCTTTCCTTTTTCATGATGACCTTCAAATTGACATGTCAAAAAAAATCAAGCCTAGCCCTTGACACCAGGAAGCACTCAGTACATATTAGCTATTATGATGAATTGATTATAAAATGTGTCATAAGTAAGAATAGGTTTTTTTTGTAAAGAAAATTCCAAAAAACTTCATTAAAAATAAGTCGACTAACTTTCCCAAAAGACATCAGCCCACTGAGATTTTATTTAATGTTGAAAATAACATTTTGACAAGGAATATGCTGATTGTACATTTTACCTCAAAAAAGGCATTGCTTATTAGCTCTCTGTAAAAGAAGAAAGGAAAGAGGAAAAATACCCTCTAATTTTTGCATACTATTCATCATTTCCTCTACTCAGCAAAAGCTTCCTGAACAGGTCCACTGTGTGTAACTTTGAGATGGCTGCTGATTCAGCCAGGGTTCTGCTGCCTGGTGGTCAAAGCAGGTGGTCAATGGGCTACAGAGCTGCGGTCAGCAAACCACAACTCCATGCTCTGAGTAAAGGGTCTCAGCCTGGTTCTCAGAGCCATAGACCTCCCTCCCAGTATCCTAGACACCAGTAAGGGCAAAACCCAACTATGGATGCCAGAGTAGTAGCCACCATAGAAAAACGGCATTTGCTGGCACCTGCATGTCTCAAACTTAAAGTAGAGAAGAAGTGAAACAAACAAACAAAAAAAAAAACAACCAGGTATTCCTTAGTCCAAGGAGAGTTGGTGTGTTTGTAGGCTAAATATAGATTCTTCGAGTGAAACTTTGAACATACAAACTGGGGATACCTAATGAAGAAACATGTTCTGAAAACATGTCAAGAAAGAAGCATCTTTGCTCCTGTGGAGGAGAATTGTGACTGCTGTCAATCATTCTAGTGTATGTGTATCCAAACATCACATTGCTTTCCATGCAAATATGCAATTATTATGTCAATTAAAAGTAAAGAGGATAATATTTTTTAAAGCACAAGAAGAGAGCCAACAGGCCAGCTTGCCATTTATTAAGACAACCCATGCATCAAGGTCTGTGCAGGATGGGACTGAGCAACGAATGACCTTGCTCCACATCACTCCTTTAAGAACTCCAGGGTTGGGCTGAGGAGATGGCTCAGTGGATAAGATCATTTACTACACAAGCATGAGGACCCAAGTTCAAATCTCCAGGCCCCATGGAAAAAAAGCCATGTATGACTGCATGTGTTTGTAACCCAAACACTGGGGAGCAGAGACAAGTGGATCCCAGCTTCCTGGCCAGCCAGCCTAGCCAAAATGGCAAGCTTCTAGTTCGGTAAGAGATCCTGTCTCAAGGCAATGAAACAGAGAGCTGGAGAGGAAGACACCTAATATCCCGCTATGGCTTTCACATGCCCATAAATGGACATATAAACCTGTACAAACACATTAAACATCTCTCTCTCTCCTCTCTCTCTCTCTCTCTCTCTCTCTCTCTCACACACACACACACAAAAGCAGTCCTCACATTACTGAATGTGCTACCTGAAAACCCTCCTTTCATTCACACTCACTATGATCATCATTGTTATCATTAGCATCATAATGCTTACGCGATCCATATACTGTTCATGAAAACATCAAGATTCAGAAAGCTCAAGTACATGTTCCAGAGGCATGCAGTTATTAAGAGACAGAACCAGAATTTGGTCACAAGTAATCTTGATCTAAAACGGGCCCCCTCAACTACAGGCTCTCAAGTCCCATTATCAACACAGAACAAGCACTGCCACCCGCTAGGCCGTGTCCTAAATACTAAACGTATCTCATTTTAGTTTGATAGCCCTATGAGATTGAGGCTGTCTTCATTGGCATTTTATAGATGGGAACAAAAAAAAAAAAAAAACGGAACTAAGAAAGGTCAGGTGACTTCCCCCAAAGTTAGGAGGTTAGAAAACAAAATAGCCCCTTCCAGATTGCACACCCTTTAAAAAGTCCAGAGTCTGGAGCAGTGTTTCTCAACCTGTGGGTCATGATCCATTTGGGGATAGACTGACTTTTACACAGGGGTCGTCTAAGATCATCAGAAAACACAGAGCTTTCCATTGAGAATCGTAACAGTAGCAAGATTGAAGCTATCATGTAGCTACGAAAATAATGTAATCGTTGGAGGTCATGACAACATGAGGAACTGTTTTAAAGGGTGGCAGCATTAGGAAGGTTGAGAAGCACTGCCGTAGGCGCTCCCATCATCAGTCAGGCTGCTGTCCTTGACCAAATTCTTTACCTAGAATCTTTTCCCTTTTCTCTGCTCCTTGGGCACAATCCGACTAGACCAGGCCTGCAGAGATTTAGTTGAACATGATTCTAGTTGCCTGTGACCTTCCTGTGTGCTGATTGACTTTAGCAACATGTAAATGATATGCTGTAAATCAGGAGGCTGGAGATCCCATCATGAATCATCCATTCCCTCCAACCTCACGACGACAGACATACATAAATTCCAGTGGGCTGTGGCAGGTGCTGTCCTTTAGATTTCCAATTAAATGAGCCCTAACTTTGCTCACCTCTCAGTGGGGAGGCTGAGCATTAATATGCTAATGAGCAGTGCAAGGAGTATTTGTGGGAACTCTTCGGTGTTGGTGTGACCTGTGACCTTCTTTGCTCTTCTGGCCTACGTGGATGCCAGCAAGCTGAGCAGGTAGGTCGGTAAAGTCACGGAGGAGTGTTTCAGTGAAGAAACCACAGCCATGAGTAAACCTTGCCTTTGGCATCTGCAAAAATGGAAATTGGCTGATGCAGAGAGGAGCAGTACCTTAGCAGACAACTCAAAAATGACTTCAGAATGGCTCGCCACCATTACAGCACCAGGAGGTCACTACCATACCTCCAACAGAGCATTTGTAGAGCATGTTTTCCTAATGGCTTTGATTGGACATCAAGGCACATTATTGTTGAGGAGTAAGATGCTCACTTGGACTTAGCATGGCCTTGGTAATGCTCTTGCCTCTAATGTGTTCTCACTATCTACATACTTAGGCAATTTATACCTAAGCATCAGTTTGATCACAAGGAAACCAGCAATGTGAGTTTGCCTAGGAGAAGGCATTTTGTATAATAACAGTAAATATTTTTGGCTCTAACTGTAGTTATTCCTACCATTCTCTTTTCTTCTCACCATAGCAAAATGGAGTTTCTCCTCTTCCTGGACTGGCTAATTGACTAAACACCTTGTGTTCTGTAACTTGTGATAAGATCACAAAAATATAAAAGGTCTTTGGTAAAAACAGAACAAAGGGAGGCAATTTTCTAGAATAACAACCTGGATCAATACAAAGGGGAAAGGAGGATTGTCTGTTTTACAGGGGCCTCACTCTAACACTGGACCTAATGACTCTGTTCTCTTCATAATAACACAACCTAAAAGACCTAAATTCCACATTTCAGCCCTTTATTCGGTGATAAACTGAATGGGCCTCCTTGGTGTCTGCGGGTGAGGGAAGAAATTAAAGGAACTATAAAGGAAGAGGGGGTAAAAAGATGGACCTTCTATTTGTCATCTCGGACATGGTCAGCTGGAAAAGTGTAGGGTTGCTGTCATTGTCAATACGGTAGTTTGGAAATGAAAAGTTCTTTAAGTTAGGGGTTGTAACCTCCCACATTCCATCAAACATTGACAAAAATCATTTGTAATAAAGCCAGTTTCACCAAAGAAGCCATAAAATCCCTCAAACACCTCTCTGAGTTTAGTTTCCATTACTATGATAAAATACAGACCAAAACCAACTTGAAGAGGAAAGGGCTTATCACATCTAATAAGGTACACTTTGTCATGGATAGAACTCAGGGCAAGAGCTCAAGGCAGAAACTGAGGCAGAGACGGGGAGGAATGTTGCTTTCTTATATAACCTAGATCTACCTGCTCAGAGGTGGCCTTGCCCACAATGGTCTGGGACTTCCAACATCCATTATTAATCAAGAATATGCCCACAGGCCAATCTGATAGAGATAACTCCTCAGTTGAGCTTCCCTTTTCCAAAGTAATACTAGTTTGTGTCAAGTTGGCAAAAATTAATCATTACAGCTTCTAACTGTCTCTCAGCCTTTACTGTACTAGTCTCATCCAACTATTTGGTTCATAGGGAAACTATATCTTGCTAGCTTTGTCTCTATCTTTGCTGAATATAAGAAGCCTCAGGAAGGAAAAAAAAAGAGCTTCTAACACATGGGGGGGGGGGAATCCAGAAAAGCCTTCCAGAAGACAGCAAGAGTTGAGCCAAGTCCTAAAGAACAAATCAATGTTGATCAAGCAAAACAAGATCACAGCACATAGACTCAGTTCTGTGATCTTCTGTTTTTCTGGCCTATTTAGAATGGATAAGACCAGGCATGTATATCTGTGAAGTGAGGACTGTTTTGGTGAAGACACCATAGCCATAAGGAAACCATGTCCTCAGCATCCGCAGAGATAAAGAGAGGAGGATGCAGAGAGGACCAGTATTCTAGTGTAGACTCAAAATGACTTCAGAATAACTGCCATTGCAACACCAAGGCGTTTCTACCACGCGTGAAACAAAGAATTTCTGAGCAATATTTTCCCGTGGCTTTGCTTGACCCAGTAACGGAAGTCATTGTATGTTTATGAGCTCAGCTCCAAAAATCTTTTTGAATGGAGCCAAAACACAAGATGCAGAGTGGATCAATAAGAGGCTGTTAAGAGGAATGTGCATCAGAACTCATAAAAGTTCTCCCAAAAAGGCCTTATTTGAGGAGTAGATACATTATCCAGAAAACAATGGACAGCCATTGAAGGGTCTTGGGGAACAGAATGAACATCTTCTAAAAACTGTCCTGCCTACCCTGTCAGAATAGTTGATGGAAAGAAAAAAAAAATGGAAGTTGGAAACTAAAAGAACCTATCAATCCATCACCTGGGCAAGTCATGAGGCAGGCCAGGGTCTGGGGACAGATACAAAGGAGAAAGGAGGCTTGTGCTTTACAAATAAATATGCCTGCCTAAGCAGTGATTGGATGCCTGCCCCCCACCCCAGATCCACGTATGACTTGGAGACTAGACAGAAAAGTGTGCCACTCTCTGAGCAAGGGAGATGGGAGGAATGACTAGGTTAAAAGGATGTAAGCATCGTTCTTTCATTCTATCTATCTAGCTAGCTAGCTAGCTAGCTATCTTGATACATGTTCTCATTTTGTAGCCTTGGCTGGCGTGGAGTTTGCTTCCTAGGCCAGGCTGACCTCAAACACACGGAGATCTTCCTTCTCTTGTCTCCTGAGTACTGGTATTAAAAGTGTATACCACCACACTTGTTCCCAAGGCACGTACATTTAAGAAATGTCATTTGGAAGTGACAGAAAGATGTTCAATTTAGAGATTTTTTCTCCAGGGTGTATTACACCTAGAAAGTTTGGGAAATACACACAGACAATTTGAAAACATGAATGTGGTAGAAATCATCTAGAGAAAGATATAAGAATGTAATACCATGATGTAGGAACGAGAAGACATAATCATCATATGAATATCATTCATATTAATAAAAGGCATGCAGTTCAAAAGGTGGGAGTTTAGTTCTGACCTGTACATCTGGCCAAGACACCCCTGTTTTGTAGGTTGGCTCGGGAGATGAGCTACTAAGAAGAAGGCTATGTATGCTCAGGAAAATCCACTGAATATCTGAAAATTCTGGAAAGTACAAGGTAAAAAGTGGCATGGCTGATATGTGTTAAAAGATCATCTCTAGGAAAAAAGTACAATCTGTGGATGGGGTTCCAGAAAGGCAACACTTGTAGCATGCCAGGTAATGAAGGATGTCGGGAGGAAGACCCTTCAGTGTGTAAAGATATGGGTAAAGCCTGAAGGCATCTTGATGATCTAGGAGAGAATGGTTCTGGAGTTAGCAAGACCCCGGTCTTAGTCAATGTTCTATTGCTGTGAAGAGACCATGACCAAAGCTTTATAAAAGAAAGCCTATAATTGTGGGCTTGCTTGCCGTTTCAGAGGATTACTCCATTACTATCATGGCAAGAAGCAGACAGGCATGGCACTGTTCAGTAGCTGAGTCCTTTATGTCCCAACCCATAGGCAGCAGGCAGAGATGGACATTGGACCTGGCATAGGCTTTTGAAACTTTAAAGCCCACCCCAGCAGCACACTTCTTCCAACAGGCCATACCTCCTAATCCTTCCCAAACAATTCCATCAACTAGAAACCAACCACTCAAATATATGAACCTAATGCTCTTTTCTCACTCAAACCACCGCAACATCACAAGCAATTGTCTGGGGCACTTCTCAGTGTGAGATTTTGAGACCTCTCTTCCCCAGATAGATTTTTAGTTGTGTGCGTGTGTGTGTGTGTGTGTGTGTGTGTAAGAGAGAGAGCTCCTTTCTATTGCAATATTTTCAAAAGCACATTCTTTGAACTACTTACCCTAAGGAATAGTAAAAGGGATTACACATATGAACTATGGCAGAATAATCTAAGGATCACCGGAATAACGGTGCTTCTTAGAGACCTGACTTTCTACAGCCTTTAATATGTCAATTAGCATTGAAAGTCTTCAGGACAGGATGAAGATGGAGCATTCATGTTCCCCAAGCTTATTTCACGGTGCAACCCAATTTTCTCTTGAGCAGTGTGGCGTGGAATTACAGTGCCACTAAATGCAGTTTGGGAGGTGTTACCAGAAAGAGGAGAAAAAATATCTGACCTGTAGCTGGGGCGCTGTAATAAAAACTCCTGAGTTCAAATCCAGCCACTACACTCACATATGACTAGAGCCATCCACCCTTCTCTGGGGCCTTTAGCTTTCCTCTATGAAATGAATTATTCATACTGTCTACCTTAGAGTGTCATTATACCGAGTGAGAGAACATGTAGAACATGCTGAATGGAGTGACAAGTGCCAAAGTGAAGGGAAAGCAGAGAACTTCTCTAGCTCCACCCACCCTCTCCCAGTGCTTCACATTGGACAATCCTAGCTGAAACCCTTGGACCTGAAAACCCAGCAGGTTATGGGAGTTGACCCCACCAGGATAAGCAAATGGATCATCAATGAATGTGTGTGTCTCTGGAAGCATTGGGTCTCCTGAGCAATCACCAGCCAGAACCAAACCCATGTGTGATGGTTAATCACCCTGGTCAACTTGATGAGATCTAGAGTCACCGGGAAACAGGCTGTTGGAAAAGCCTTGTTTTAATTGGGTTAACAGAGATAGGGATTCTTCCCTTACCTGTGGGTGCCACCATTCCTGCAGACTAGAATCCTGAACTGAACAACAAGAAGAAAACAAGTACCAGCACTCATTGTTCTCTGCTTCCTGGGTACAATGTGACCAACAACAGCAAGGTTCTGTTATCTTGACATTGCCAAACATGATGGACAATAGCCTGGAATTATGAGCCAAAATCGGCCATTCCTCCATTAATTTCCTTTTGTCAGAGTATTTAAACACAGCAACAGGAAAAGTGACTGCCAAGCTGGTTCTCAGGACCAGCTGATGCCCAGAGACACCAAGCTCAGCCACTTTCCTGAGGACGAGCCTCCCCACACCCCTTTTTTGTCGTTGTTGCTGCTGCAGCATTGTTTGTTTACTTTAAAACGTGATCTAGCTATGTGGTCCAGGCTGGCCTCAAACTTACTATGTAGCTCAAGCTGGCCTCCAACTCTTAAAGATCCTTCTACCCCAGCCTCCCCATGCTAAAGTTTTAGGCTGACACCCCTATGGCCTGCTGTACCTGTGTAGTTCAACTGGACAGAAGGCCGGGCAGGGGTCAGTTTACTCCAAAAACAAACCAAAAAATAACTCCATCATATCTCAGGTCTCCTCTCCATGCCTGCCTACCAGGAGATGATGCTGGAAGCAGAAGCAGAAAGGCTCTGAGGATCTCACAGCTCCCAGCATTCACTGCCCTTGGGTTATTTTTATATCTCATTTCCTCACATTATGGCAATTTCCATACTTCAGCAGCACACACGAATGTCCAGAACACACACCAGGAACAATAAGACATAGCCAGGCACTTCACAGAAGCCCGAGCACAGAGGAGGTTTCGGAAATCAGTTACTAAAACAAGTGGTTCCCTCATCCCGAGTGAGAGAATTCTCGGTACCACTTGACAATAAGTGGACGTGATGAGGGCCACACAGCACAGTAATTCCTGCCGGATTGCACATTGAAAGCTGCATTTAGCGCTCCGAAGCCATCAGAGCAGCCTTTGTTGAGATGAATAAGAAGGGATTGCAGAGTGAATTGATGCTTCATTGCCAAGAGCTTCCGATTCTCTGCTCCTGCCATCTGTGTCCTCCGGAAAACACGCAAAAGCAAAGGTCCGCATGGGGGCTGGCTCGAGGCTGCTGAGAAGGACAGAGCTCCAGGCACGGGAGCCTCAGGGAAGAGGGTGGAAACTTACTCAGGGTCGAGGCAGGACAAGAAAACTTGTTGTTCCTCCAGTCAGAGAAACTTAAACAAACAATCAAATATAGGACCCCCACCCTGACACCCACTCAGACATTCAGCCCTCACTCTCGGAAAGCCAAACAGCTGCACAAGCACACACACATATGCACACACATTAATTCATTCAGCAAATAGTAAGTGACTGCTTCATGCCAATAATTATATAACCAAGCTCATGAACGTGTATTCTGGGAGTTTAAACTTTTCATCCATGCTTGTGCGTGCACGCGCACACGCACACACACACACACACACACACACACACGCACCACTGGGCATAAAGACACACATGTAGACACAAGCACATATACATACACGGGCACACACACACACAGAGATACAGAAGCACACAGGCAAGTCACAAATAAACATGCCTAACCAATTTAAACATCAGGATTGTCATTCCAACCCATCGCTCAACGTTCACACACTCCATATATATTCCCAACTCAAATGCAGCACCGAGCGTCAGTTCCGTTGCTTAATTCTGCCAGTGTGGATCTATTCTAAATTGGAGGTTCTCAGGCAAACTGGCAACAGCAATGTAACCCAATGGGCAGCTACCTACAGTGTCACGCAATGGAAGAGGCAAGCAGCTCATTTAAATAATCCCAGGTTCTCTCCCAAGTTCAACCTAACAGCAGCAGCAAATGTAAGAATAATAATAACTACTGCAGGATAACTGTTCGCTATATGGGAAGGTAGTATGCTGAGTGCACACCATGGAATATTTTGTTTTATTCTCTCAGCAATCCCGTGAGAGCACACTATTGCTATGCCCACTTTGAGCAAGATAAGAACTAAGCACTGTAAGGTTAGGCCCAATGACTTGTCCAATGACACCAGCTAACTGGCAGTAGAGAGAGTCAATATTAAAAGCTGGGCAGAAAATGCCCTCTGTACCAGTTAGCTGCCGTCCTTATTGTTACTCGCGTTCATTCTGATGCTTGCTGGGATCATCGAGGTTGTTCTGGCTGGTTCTCTCACAGGACAGAATGAGAATGAGATGAAGCTAAGGATCGATCTCATGGCTGGGAGCTGATGGAGGGGCGTGTGTGCCAAATTTTCAGTAGTTGACATAAATATTTTAACTGATAATACTTACTGAAAATCAAATCTGAGGCAATTTCCCATGAACAACGTCAGAACTTTAGGACCAGCAAGATGGTTCGGCATGCAGAATGTGCTTGGTGCGTGAGCCTGAATTCAATCCCAGGACCCACAGTGAAAGAAGAGAACCAACTCTCAAAAGTTGTCATCTCCACGTGTACTTACACCAACACACACATACAAAGACACACACCATATAGACACACGAGTATCATATAAACACACCTACAGTAATAACAATTTTTAAGCTATTTAAACCTTCAAAGACAAACCGTCAGAGGTCAATATTTCTGATGGTGACTTTTGACTAGGACTCGGTATAGCTGGGTCTGCCACTATAACTGAATCATTCTGCTCCTCCTCCAGTCATGGCCATCACCTGTGACTCTAGAACACCTGAAGGCTCACTCATGCTGTCAGGTGCCCACGAGGAGAGGACATACTGGGAAGTCTGGTGTTTCGAGAGCACTTTCCTCTAGCTCAATATCTCTAAAACACACCGCTAAAATACCCAGACTTGCTCCACAGAAACTCAAGGCTGTGTATAAGTGTGCCCTCTGAGAGAGTCAGAAGCCACACAGCCTGTCAGGGACAAGCCACCAAAGCTAGCCCACGCTCAATGGAGAGATTAAAGACTCCATCTGAGACATGTTCTACCACACCACGCTCCCGAAACCACTCCTGGGAACTCTCTCTCCATCCATCAGCCCCCAGGGAAGCAGCCGATGCCCCAAATACTAATAGGGTAGGGTTTCATTAATAGGACTCTGTCCCACATCTGAATCTATGGCTTGAGTCCCAAGTGTGGCCTTGACCTCTCCAGGGCTGTCTACACTCCTAGGAGTGCCCTGCTTCCTTTCATACCGCTAGGTCAATTGGGAGGTCCCAGCAATGTTTCCTCAGCATCCTTCATTAGTCATCAGCTATTTTCCTTGAGCTAACTGAGGCTCAGGAAATTTGATTTTAATTGGGGGTGTGAAGGAGAGGAAGACTCGCTTTCACTGAGGAGCAGAGGAGAAACTCTTTGAACAAATCTCACCAAAACCACCTCTAAACTCCTACCATCACTGAAATAGCTCTTTCGACTGTTTTGGGCATCTCAGTTTTTCACCTGTAAAATGAGAATAGTAGTGCCAAGCTCTGCTTTTTTATGTGTGTGAGTGTTTACACAGATGTATTTCTGTGCAAAGTGGGTACCACATGCATGCTGGGTGCCTGACAAGGCCAGCAGGGGGTGCTGGGTTCCCTAAAACTGTAGTTACAAATACCTCTAGGCCCCCATGTGGGTGTGGGATTTGAACCCAGGTCCTCCGGAAGAGCAGCCAGTGCTCTTAACCACTGAGCCATCTCTCCAGCCCTAGTGCCATTTTTTTTTTATTCTAAATAGAAAAATGATCAAGCCTGAAACAGGTATAAATAGTAGGGGAGTATGTTCCAGGTGCTCAACTTAGACACAGATGAGAGTAAGGACTGCCATCATCCTACAGGGCAAAGAAGAAGGTGGGGCTCCTGACACCCACGGCTATGATCATCAGATACAGTGTCCCACATAGCAGGAGCCACCATGCTTAGTTGCTGCCAGGCAAAGTGGAGAGAAACATCCAGCCTCTACTTCTCCCTACACTTTCCCACCTATTGCTTACTACCAGCCAGACGTGATCTGATTCCAGAGCCTGGGAAAGGTAATCAAGCATGTGTCGGTTCCCCTGTGACACACAACGCAGCAGAGAAGGACAAGGACCAAAGCAAAGGCACACAGGGCAGGCCCAGGGCTGCCACCATCACTTTGAGGCTACAAAGTACCAGAACCAATAGTGGAGTGAGATGCAAACTAACTTTAATATAATATTTTCTTTTTTTTCATGTAAAGAACATGAGGATGTTTTTAAACAAGCATCTTACTTCACAGCAAGTATAATAAAACATTTCTTAAACTTCATAGCCTTTCAGAATTTCTGCAACTTCAAACCCTTCTGCTCAGTACATCTGTGGTATTCAGAATTTCCCTTAACAAACGTGTTGTGCTGAATTATACTTTGGTTTTTTTTTTCATTCATTTATCTATTTAATCACTTTACAGCCTGATCACAGCCCCCTCCCCCACTCCTCCCAGTCCAACCCTCATCCCCACTACCCCTCCTCTCTCCTTCTCCTCAGAGAAGGGGAGATCCACCTGGGTACCAACTCACCTTGGCACATCAAGTTGCAGCAGGACCAAGTGCAGCCTGTACCACTAAGGCCAGACAAGGTAGCCCAGCTAGGGGGAAGAGATCCAAAAGCAGGCAACAGAGTCAGAGACAGGCCCCCCCACAGGAAGAACAAGGGGTATATCTGCTACATATGTGGGGGGGCCTAAGTCCAGCCCATGAATGCTCTTTGGTTGGTGGTTCAATCTCCATGAGCCCCAGGTTAGTTGACTCTGTAGGTCCTCTTGTGGTGTCCTTGACTCCTGCAGCTCCTCCAACCCTTCCTCCCACTCTTCTACAGGACTCCCCAAGCTCAACCTATTGTTTGGCTGTGGCTTTCTGCTGCTGGATGAAACCTCTCAGAAGACCATTATGCTAGGCTACTATCTGCAATCATAGACAAGTATCATCAATAGTGGCTCTCTCTCATGGGATGGGTCTCAAGTTGGGACAGTCATGGGTTGGCCATTCCCTCAATCTCTGCTCCCTCTTTATTTCTACACTTCTTGTAGGTGAGACAAATTTTGGGACAAAGGTTTCATGAATGGGTTAACATATTTTCATTAACTATTGGAGCATGAGGCCATACCCTTAAAGAAAACAGATTCTTCCTCTCCCAAAGCCATAAACTGTCCTTGGTTCCTCAGTTGGGAGTGGAGGAGTATGAGCTCCTCCCACCTCCAATGTGTATCAATTTTAACTGAGTCCCTAACTGAGAACCGAGTTCTATGATACCATTTAATCCTCACAATTGCCAGTAGGGTAAGTACTGTCACCATGGCAAGTGGAGAAAGTGAGACTCGGGAAGGTTAAGCTTCCCATTCAAGGAATGAAGCCAAGATAACCATGCCAGAAAAACTCGCCCCAGGGGCCAAGCTTGGAACCAGATTACATGCCGCACAGCAAGACAAACTGGCTTGAAGTGTGGCTCTCTCATCTCCTGCTCTGCATGCTCCTACACTCTTGGTTTCCTTGTCTACAGCACAGGTGTATTAACCACTTCCTCTCAGGAGCTTTGTGAGGGTGAAGGAGCTAAACTCTATGCAGTAAATCACACATGTGGTTTTGTCATATTTGTTCCATTGTTCCTGGATTTGTCTGTAAAATTTTCAGATTCTAACCAGCATGAAAGAGTACTCAAGACCTCAGGGACTCTGAGAAGCAGGAGTCAGAAGTCGAAGACAATTGTAAAGATATCCTTCCTTGAGTTGATGCATCTTATGTCTGAGTCCTTCTCAAACCTGCATTGTCCCCAAAAGATGCCAAAGCTGCACTGGGCAGTTTCCATTCATCAGAAAGGCTTCAGCTTCAAGCACTTGTCTCTACTGGAGGCTACACTCTGCCTGAGAGCTACCTTCAACCAACATGCACAGTGGTCTAGAGGTACCCATGAAACCGAAGATTTAGAAAAAGGAGCTAATGGTGAAAGCCCCAACCTCCTTACCCAGTGATTGACAAGTATGGGGCTCTGTCCAACACAGTGAGGGAGCCTCAGCGGAGCTGAACCTTGCTTGTGCAAAGGTATTTCCTCCCATTAAAAACACACTCAGTGGTAACTCTCCTCTCTCACCTGTCTCCTCACTCACTGAACTTTCTAAGATGAACTCCCCTACCCACCAAAAACCAAAACAAAAGCCTATACCCAATTCTGTGTCACGGTGCCTACTTTGGGGAGAATCTAAGTAACAAATGTTTTCCCCTTATGTTTTCCACTGTTCACCAGTCCTTACCTAGTTTCTTCCCCGGGGTTAAACAGAAGGGGAAAACACTCTACCCAGACTGTAATGCACCATTACTAGCAGGAAATGGATGGCACCCTGACCCCTGGCAGACTGAACAAATATCCAGGCCCAAGAGGATCAGCCCTATATGCTGAAGGTCTTCTTTTCACCCAAGAGACACCTCAAAGGACACAGAATCTTGGGGCTACTTCTGTGTTAGGATAGACACTCTTGTTGACAATTCCCCACCACACACACACACACAGAATACAATGGTATGTGCACAGGAAAAGCTCTGTGGGATCCCCTGCAGAGTCAGGCTCCTGTCCCTGCAAATTATTTTCTTGCTAATCAATATGTTTAATAAATAATATTCCAGTTGATTTCATTACCAGCAATACACAAATCAATAGAAGGTTATTGCATGATAACTTCCCATTGATATTGTAATCCTCCTGATTTAATAGATGTTGCTTTTCTGAGGATTGTTGTTTGCATTAGGAATTGGGGAAAAGAAAATAAAAATACAACAATTCGATCACAGGACAGAGGTTTGGTTTAATAAGAAAGCAGAACAGGACCAAATATGGGCTCCCCCATCTCTGTCTTACCTAGCCTGCTAGGTATTTGTTGATTTTCTTGATTGGACCCCAAAATAAAATAAAGTCTGGACTAGACGGCTTTCTAGACACCCTTTAGTAGATGCACTAGACTTGGCAAATCCTAGCTAGAAACTTTACAAGTGAAAAATTCTAAACAGGAAAATGAAGAGTGTCAAATGATAACCACTCCCTCCCATCTCCAAATACTGTAAAATCCTGTCATGGCAAAGCCAGAATGGCCCCTGCAGTTGCCAAGAACAAAGAGCAGGATTACTAGACAATGAATAATGGTATCAGAATCAGTGGGAACAGCTGTTAAAAATGCAGATTCCTGTAGTTCTGATGTTAGAGGTGATACTCAGTAGGACACACGTGGGGGCTGGAGAACGCACTTTTAAATTTGTTATTGAAGTATAACATGCTATAAAAACCAAGTTCTAAAGGTTACATGAAAATGTGGAATGACATCAGGCTTCATAGGGTAAGCCCAGGCTGTCACATGATTGTCCCTGTCACACACACCAACCACAACCTTAAACATTCACAGATCCTGACACCATGCTACTGGCTGCAAATTCACAGCCTCCTTTGACTTCTTGGGGTTCATGGAGACCTTGGAATGCTTCTCGGGATCCAGGCAGGTGGTGCACTTAGAATTAGAGCTTTCTCTCTCAGGTTGGAAATCAAAACCAGTCAAACAAAGACACCAGACAGGAAATCTGGTAAGAGCTCCAACATGAAATGCCCATGAGTATAGGCTTAGACTTTTCAAATACCTACCTTATTTAACATTCTTAAACACTTCTACCTCCCTTCCAACTCCCTAACCTTAGGTAGGGAAAAGAGCTGTAGACCTCTTACAGCTACTTCCTGCTGATCAGGGTTGTTGGGCTCTTTGAGGATAAACCAATCTCAGTCATCAGGATATCAGCAATCCAGTCAAACAGCAAAGCAGAAAACCACAGCAGCAGCAGAAAACAGCAAGCAACAGCAACAGTAGTGGTATCACTCAGTAACAGTGGCTAGACTCCACCCAAACGCACAAGTCCACCAAAGTGGCAAAACTCTGCCAAAACAGCAAGAAAAGTTTTCTGAAGTGTTTCTCTCTGCAGAAAACCAGCAAAGTGATGCTAACTGTTGCAAAGCTTAGAGGTGCAAAATGCGTTGTCTCACTGTCTGTGGGCTTCTATTTATCCCCTCTCAGAGTCCACACAAAGATGATTTCCAGCTAGCAAAAACCACTCCCCTCACAGCTGACAAACACCACATGACCCCATTGTGAAGGGGGGGGGGCTGTTTTCCAAAGTGGCTGTTTTCTTTGCGGCGGGGGTTGGGGGAGCATTCCTACATCCCACACTTGGGACCAAAAAAAAAAAAAAAAAACATATTCACTTGACACAACTGAGCTTCCAACAAAACCAGAAACTTCCACTTCAAGAGAAGTTATCCTGCCAGCACATAGTGTGTTCCACCAACCAGGGAGACTCACCAAGCTCCAGCATCCAGACTTTGCTGGGGTTTCATCTGCACTGATTAAATCACTGGCATGTGGCATTGAAGAGAAGGGTGCTTGCCACCCAATCATCATGAAAGCAAGCTACAGTTCATATCCCAACACCCACTTAACAATTGAACATCCCTCTAGCTCTAGCTACGAGCGACCCAACACTCTCTTCTAGCTTCTTCTTGCGTACGCAGGCATACACATCTGCAAACATAGATGTGCATTAGTATGCATAAATTAAGTAGAAATAAGTCTTTAAGAAACATCATTGACATGTGACTGAGCTCAACTCCTGCCCCTGTCTCATTCCGCAGAAATCTCACTGCTATCTATTCACCTCCAATTCTGATGGCTTCTCAGGTCTTATTCCTATTTCTTCAGAGTTCAGGTGCAATTGAGGACTTTTTTCTTAGCCTTCCTCATTAAATCCCCACCCCAACGTGTACATTAAAGTGTATATATGTTCAATAGTTGATGCTATTGGTATCTTCCTTCCCTTTGGATAGACTGAAGCACCCATTATTTTATGCAGGAGGCCAGCCTCTTTGTCTTAAGGTGACATCAATTATATGGTGCCATTTATATATCAGAGCTCCCTGTGGGATGAGACAAAAGTTAGACTCCACCTGCAGACCAAACGCTTTATTGGTTTCTCTCTACCCTATTATGCTTCCCTCACTCTTTTTTCCCAAGGGTATTTCCTTCTTTCATTTGCCCTAGAATCCCTGACTCAGGTGCTGCTTGCCCTTAAAGGCTGAAACTAGATACTCCACATTCCTTCTCCCCCCTTCAGCTGTTCTGAGTGGATTTCTCCCCTGCCAATCAGAGATCTAGACACTCTCATTGATTTGCCATATGTAAGTTTGCTAGCTGTACAACACTGTAACAAAACACCTGACATGGTTAAGTTGTAAAGGGAAAAGGTTTGCTTTCGGTGCACAATTTTGAAGGCTCCGGTGTGTGCCTAAATGGCCCATTCGCTCTTCAGCCTGTGGTGAGACAATGCGCTATGAAAGAAGCATGGATCAAAGCTGAGTGACCCACTTTATGATGAGAAAAACCAAGGACTCAGAATTCCACAGTTACTTTCAAGGATGTGGCCTCCAGTCAATCAAAGATACCCACAAGATTCCATCTCTCAAAGATTCCACTTCCTTCCATCGTGGGGACCAAGTCTTAAATACACACTCAGGGTTTGTTCAAGATCCAAAGTATAGCAATGAGCCTCTGTCCAAGTTACTCTTATGATGACATAACCCACATTATCTTAATGGCTTCACCAACACTTACATAGCCATTTTCCCAATTCTCATTAAACATATCAGTTCTGGGGGGCGGGGACTGACGAAGGATCGGTAGACAAATGTTGCCAAAATAAGAATAAATATATTATAAAACACTTTAAGTAAATCATGTTTTTTTTTTTTTTTTTTTTTTAGCAGTTGTTGCCATGATGAGTGTACTAATTATCAGTATTTGTTGATGACTTAGGAAGCGCTTGATGTATTTTCTCCTGTCCTCTGGCAAGTTGGAGATATTTATGCCCACTTTGCAGATGAAAAGGATGAAGGTCTCCGTTGCTTGGGTCCTATTGCTGTGATAAATATCATGATCAAAAGCTACTTGAGGGAACAGTCTATTTTCTCCATCACTGAAGGAAGCCAAGGCAGAACTCAAGGCAGGAGCTTTAGGCAGCGACCACAGAGGAATGCTGCTCACTGGCTCACTGCTCTGGGTTTGCTCAATAGCTTTCGTGGACCTCCCAGGCCCCTGGTCTATGGATGGCACTGCCAAGAGTGGGCTGAGCCCTCCTATGCTAATGAGCAATTAAGAAAATGACTCACAGACATTCCCACAGGCCAGTCTGATGGAGGCAGCTCCCCAACAGAGGCTGTGGTTTCCCATTCCCAGGTTTGCCAAATTAACAACCAACATTAGCCATCACAGGGTCCGTGTGATCAAATTGCATGAAGTCACACATCTCGTAGGACTTATTGTGTTTTATTTCAATACTTGAGAGGAAAATGTAGTCTTAGCTCGGATACCTAAAGCCAATCATCAAAGGCTCGCCAGGGCCTAAAATTCTCTGCCTCTGCTTTTCTGGTCAGCAGGTGAGACACCATCTGCCTTAGTTTCCTTTGCTGTTGCTCTGATAAAATACCCTGACAAACTGAGTTAGAAAGAAAGGCTTTATTCTGCTTGCAATTCCAGGTTACAGTCCATCATTCTGAAGAAGTCAAGGCATCATGAACAACTGCTTGCCTCACATCTGCGGTTAACAACAGAGAGCGATAAATTAATGCATGTACGCTTAGTTCTGCTTCTCACCCCTACCCCCACCTTCCCACCCCGCCCCCGCTCTCATACACTCTAGTGTCCCCTACCCTGAGCATGAGGCCACTCACAATGTGTATCTTCCTAGTGAACAGAAACAAGACAAACTCCCAGAGCCATGCCCACTGGCCATGCTAATCTAGACAATCTCTCACTGATATTCTCTTCCCAGGTGACTCTAGACTGCATTAAGCTGACAATTGGAAATACCTGTCACATGTTCCTTTTCCTTAAGGCGTCTTTATGCCATTCATTCTAGTCCACAGAACTAAGTGCAGGAGTCAGAATCAAAGCCAGTTCAATAGTCCCTCCAAGGCACCCACAGGTCAGATCTCTGTGGGAGAAAATTGTAGGTCTCGGAAGAGCAGCCCATGGGTAATTGAAAAAAATAGTAATTAAGCATCTAAACTGGGGCTTTTGAGTGTCAAGAGGGGACTATTGAAAGGTGCCCTGGTTACTCTCTGTACATCCTGTGAGGCAAATGGAGCACACGGTCACTCCAAGGTGTAGAGAAAGAGCCCTGAGAGACAGGAACAGCCTGCTCTGTATCACACATTAAGTATCTGCAGAGCAGCCTACTTCGGGGCTACCCCCCCCCAGTTATTAGCATTATTATTAGCCTTTAAATATGTCACAGTCAAAGATTTGCTTCATTCTTCAGCATGATTGCCATTGATTTTTGAAGCCCACATCTTCTTCCCCAGGGAAGCACATCTTCAGCAAAATGATAGAAGGAAATGAGAAAGAAGGGTTGAATTTATAGGAAGTCATTTTACAGGCATCACTTTAAGGGTGCAGCTGATCTCAACCTCTGCACTCCTCAGAGGGTGGTCCAAGAACCACCTACAGCAGAATCATAGGATTCTAGGACCTTGTAAAAATCCTGATTCCCATGTCCCAACACAGACCTACCATGTAGGAATCTCTGGGGACCGACCTGGGAACTGTGCGCTTATTAATAAGTTGCCTAGAAGTTCTTACATGAAAAGCCAGGCACCCCCAAAGGCCACCAGACCTGGAAATTTTAGGTAGTAGAGAAAGCCCCTTACACATCAGGCTGTTGGACATCCGGTCTAAGATGCCTTGGCAAGGGCTTAAAAAGAAGATTCCTGGCGACTTCCAGCTGGGAGGACATGAAAAGTCCCCCTTTCCCCTCCCCAAACTCCAGGGGACATGCCTGTCCTGGTTTAAACTGTTTGCAGAGGAAGCCCTGGGTCTCGGGGTTAGATCTCAGGCTAGAGGAGTGGGCAGGTTCTTGGCAGTGGCATCTGCCAGGAGGCGCTGGTAATGGCCTGATTTATGACACTCAGCATGGGACCTGGCTGCTGAGCTCAATCACTGTGGCTCCCCACGGTGGGGTTCATGCGCTGTAACAGGCCTGGAAATTGGAGAGGAATTTACCTCCTGCTGCCGAACATTACATAACAATCAAGGGAAACAAGCAGAGACAGGAGGGAGCCTCCTCCTCAGCTGGCATTGGCAGCCTGGCACAGCAAAGCAACGAGGCCTGAGAGAGGTCTGCTGGGTTTGTCTTCCCACCAGCAGCCTTGGGAGTGGGTTCCAGGGCAGCCCAGCAGAGCCGGTATCAGGGCCAATGCAGATGCAAGCACTGGTCCAGATACTTCCAGACAGAAGGACAGAAGAGAAAGCGCCTGTGGATATCTAATCCCACGCCTGCAGACCCTCCAGTATTCACAGCGGCAAGGACGGCCTCTCTCCTTTGTAAAGAGACTCAGAGCTTGATATCTGCATCAGGACAGAGTGTGGGACAGGATAAAGAAAGGCTGGGGTGGGGCCCAAGTCGTTGCAGCCTCCTAGGTCCTGAGGAAGAGCTTGGCTTTTCCTCCAAGCGCCCTACAGTGCCACAGATGGGACTGATTCCTCCTCAGCTTCCCGGGGTAAGCCTCGGCCCAGAGAGAGCAAGCGGTATATGGCTGACTCTGATAGCCACTCCCACTGGGCGCACTCAGAACATGAGACCTCACTCTGTTTCTGAAAGCCAACCCCAGCCGACATGCAAGTCAGCAGTTTGGAGAGGCACCAAGTGCTAGGGTGATGAGTCTTCCCTTAACAAGGTGCTCAAAACTCACAGACAGGCTTCCCCACTGAGGCTTCACTCGGCTGGGACCCAAGTCCCACCCTCTGTTACTGCTGTCATGTGCCAAGAACACGTGCTGGCGCTGGCCTGGCCACGAATTGCCGGGGCCCAGAGAGTCCTAGCTCACGCTGGACACACTTCGAACTTGCTCCGGGAAGGAGGAAGACACACCCAGTCCTGAAGTCAGTATGCTCAGGGTGTCCCAGGGAATACGCCCATCATGACTGTGTCCCTGTGTTGCTCCGTCTAAGAGGGGATGTGAATATTAACAGATCTCAGTTCACTGAGATTAACAAAGGTCTGTACTATTGCAGCTATGCAAGGCTGTCACTGCTCAGGAGATGAAAGTGATCAGAGCAGGCTTCCTGGAGGAAGTGTCCAGTGTAGGGGACATAAATGAAAAGTAACACCTACAACTCGGGGACAGGGAAGAATGGGATTGCAGTCCAGCCTGATGAAGGGCACCTGCAAAGCCCCCTAGCAGAGGGTGTCTGACCCCTTGACCCTGCCTGTCAGTCACAACATCTCCACTTCAGTCTGGCTGCACACTCCAGGATCACATTCCTTTAGAAAACAGTGTTCGGCAGCTAAAACACAAAGGCTGGAAGTTGAGCCAAGCAAATGACCTCAGTGGGCCTACCAGGTATTTAAATTTCTACACACAGACTCAAGAGAGTGGGGCAATGATCTGCAGGCCAGGCTAAAGGCCACAGGTCAGAGGCCAGAGGTGACTGGCCAGACATACCGTGAATGGTGAGCTACAGCTATTGAAAGAACAATCCGCACTTGCCCTTTGCTTGTTTATCTTTGCTGCACATTCTAGGTTTGCTGTTTAGACTGTCTTGTAGGATTCCAAATACCAAAGCAGATTTTCAGAAGCAGGCATTTAGGCCATTTTGGCATTTGAAACTGACAAAACGGATTCTGTTCGTGTCATTTCATACATTTCTTGCTTCGGCAATGTTCGCAGGGAACATTTAAGCCCTGCCCACTGTTACACATGTGACTTGAACTTAAACAGGATGAGGCCTCCACCTTTGTGAAATCAAAACTTTAAACAAGTCTCGACATCAGTGTCTGCTGTCGGCTGAGGAATGTTCCTGATGCCTTGCCCACATCAGCTCCTGCAGGTCCTTGTCCCTTCTCAGGTGTGAAGAATGTGCTTCGGAAAGCTGAGGCAGCTGACTTAGAACACTTAGGAAATGCGGGATCCAGATCCAAGACCATCTAACTCAGTAATCATGGTCCCTGCGGTCCAATCCCTGAGATGAGGGAGCAGATGGAGGAAGTTAAAAAGAAAACGTAGGTAAATGCTAACTCCATGGTGTGCTGGGAGGAAGTTTCACAGTAAAACAGAAAGGGGGGAAAGGATCAAGAAGATTGATGGCAATGTCTGCTTAAAATACCAGGAATTCTACTTGTCAGAGATGCCATAGAAAACTCAGAAGGTAAATGAGAAATGGGGGAAGGGAGGTTCCAATGTATATGATGGACTAAGCTTACTGGAAAACACTGCTATAAAAACCAGATTTTGAATACCAGAAATACAAAAGGACACAAAGGCGAAGAGATTTCAAAAGTGGCTGGAGAGGTGGCTCAGCTTTTAAGAGTACTTGCTGCTCTTGCCTAGGACCTGAGTTTGGTTCCCAGCATCCACTCTGGGAGGCCCACTGCTGCCTGTAACTCCAGCTCCAGGAAATCTTACATCTCTGGCCTTGGTGGGTGCCTGCACATGCTCACACACACAGACACATGCACAGCATATAATAAAAATTAATTTTAAAACTCTATAAAATGTTCAAAAGTCATTACTACTTTCTAGGAAAGTATCCCTAATTTAAAAAAAATAAAATAAACAAATTAGGAAATGTTGATGTGTCCTGTTTTCCTCCCCCACTGCGCAACTGGCAAAGGTTAAAAAAATAAAAATCACCCCAGAGTTGATGAATGTGCTGGGAAATGAGTACGTGTGCCCACTCTATCAGTAAATGTCTGCGGAGCATTGGACAATATGAGTTAGGAGCCTTTAAAAAAATTATAACCTTTAACTCAATAATTTCACTTTAGAAATTTATCAGAGATGCAGACCAAAAAGCAGAGAGTAGGATGTTCACAGCGTCATTATTTATCGTACGGAGGAGCTGTAAATCACAGAGAAGCCCAACAATAGGTGGACGGTGGAATCAATTCTGGTGTATCCAGATGGGAGTACACAGCTATTAGGAATCATATTTTTGAAGACTATTGAGTAGTATGATCCATCTATTTCATCTGCCTAGAAGGAAATAGTAAAGATATGGACGACTTCACAGGAGGACCACGGTGGCAGGATTCAAGACAGCTGCTACTCTCTCCTATCTTCTGCTAATTCATGCTTGTCTCCACTTTCCAAACTTCGGCACCTAATCTACAAAAACATGTTTATAGATAGTTCTTCTACTTCTTAAGCAGGTACACATGAAATCCAGCTCTCCTCCCCACCCCTTTTTGCTCAAACTTGCTAAAAAAATAAAAATTAAAAATTAAAAAAAAAAAAACTCAGAGCCACTTACAACTACCAGCTTCTTGGTTTTCATGTTTCCCAAGTGCCATGATTACCATTTTCTTACTTGACTTTGGGTCTTCTTGCCTTGTGATGGGACCATGGCAGCTCCCTCTTCGCTAAGGTCCTTGAGTCTAGCTCTTGTCCAGGTCACGCTCTGCTACAGAATATGACCCTCTGTAATGAGGACTGGGCTGAGCTTTCACTCTGCTCCAGATTAGGAGCTGAAGTTTGGGCCCTCCTTTAATATTTGCTTTTGGGTTGATGAGGAGATGGACCCCAATCCCGCTCCTCAGTGCTCTTCAAAACGATGATTCCCAACAGCTCTGTATTCCTGTCTGGATCCACCAGAATTGACTCCACCCTGTTTCAGTGACTCTCCAGTTCCTGAGAGGAAAATCCCAACGTCCTTTATCTGTAGTGTAAATCTCAGAGCTCCCAAAGGAGGAAAAGGTTTGGACTGGGGTGCTGATGGCCTTGATTTGTGCAGAAAATCTCAAGGCTGAACCATAACTGGTCTGAATTATTTTTTTAAATTTTATGTATTTGTGCATGTTTAATAGTTAAACTGTTTGTTCCTGTGCTTACTCTTCTCCTCCACCCTTATCTGCCACTCAAATGACTCCTCTGTCACCTTCCTACATGTCAGTGTTCAACACACAGTAGGTGCTGAGTAGGGGCTGTGGGTGGTACAGAGATCATCAGACCTGGACACATACCAACACCCCAAGATCCCAGCCTCCCAGCCTCCATCCACAGTGACTTTGTGATTCTCTCTTATTTAAAGGATGGTGAAGAGGCTATGACCTGAAAAAAAAAATCAATGACTGCCCGCTAATAAAGGTTCTTATGCAGTAAATGTGCTCTTGGGAAGCCAGATCCTGCCCTCTCCTCGGCTTTGGCCTGATGCCCTGGAGTGATTTACTCTGCGGTAACATGATGGAGCCTCCACCATAGAAGGGAATTAAATAAAAATGCAATAAAAGAGGACAAAATCAATCTGCTTACAGTTTTGTTTAATAAAAATTCATGAAGGATGGGCAGGCAGGCCCATAAGCAATGTACCAGTTCTGCCAGGAGCTGGCTGGGGACACACGTGGGCTTCAGGCATGGGACAGGGGGCTCAGCTGGAGCTGTCTGAGCAGACCTCCCACCCTGCAAACTGCTGCAAGCTGGGTCCTCCTGCCAGGCCATGGAGCCAGGCCTGCCTCATTGAAAGAGGGGCGAGCCAGGTGAGGGAGTGTTGATGGAAGGATTCCTGCAGGCCAAAGGATATGAGATCTTTTTTATGGGATCCATCTCCCTAAAACCATGAGGCTCCACGTGTTCTGGAATAGCCTACATTGGCTCTCAAGCCTGACCAAGCACTTCTTATAGTAAAAACTATTTCAGGCCACAAAATAATTCCTTAAATCATGTGGTTATCTACACAAGATTCCATGTCCTCGGATGGAAGTATCAGACTTCATATTCGCAACAAGGATGGGGGAAGAGGCTCAGCGGGTAATGTGCTTACTGCAGAAGCTCAAGGCCCAAATTCAGATCCTGTACACCCCTGTGAAAAACTGAGCATGGTGGCAAGCCCTGGAATTCAATCACTGGGAGGTAGAGCTAGGAGGATCCTGGAGGCTAGCTAGCCAGCCAGCCTAGCCAGTCAGTAAGCTCCACGTTCAGTGAGAAACCCTGTCTCAAAAACTAAGGTGGAGAGAGACTGAGGAAGACATGTAACATTAATCTCTGACCTCCATATACATACTCATGGCCACATACACCCCCCCCCACACACACACACCTTCAAGCTACATCTAAGCTACATCTGACCCATCACTTGTATTTAAAATAAGTTCTATCTGGACCCAGCCTCACATTTATATCACATCGCCTCTATCACTGCTTCTGTGCCTCAGTGGCAGAGTTGAACAAAACAGAATTGAAAAAGACCCGCAAAGCCCAAACATTGGGTTTTTTGTCCTTTGTAAGGAAAGTTTAAAACCTCTGGTCTACACTCTGGGATTAGTAGCAAAAAGCCCTCATGGCTCTCACTCCAAACCATCTGTCCAGTTCAACAAAAATGGCCTAAGCCAGGCCGCACGCTGGGGCTGCAGGGAGAGAAGATTTGATTACCATTTTAGGTTTCAGCCCCAGCTCTTTAAGGCTGGTCATACTGATTTCCTTCTGTTGCACAGCAAATCTCCATGGCGCAATGGCTTAAAATAGGGCCCCTTTGTTGTTTCCTAGTTGTATAGGCCAAAACTCCAAATGGGAATAGCAGAGATCTCTGTTCAGTGTCTCACAGGCAGGGCTTTAAAAGGCAGCCAGGCTGAGCTTTTGTCTAAAGTCTGGAAAGGGAATTTTTTTTTTCCATACTCACTAAGGTTGTTGGCAGAGTACAGCTCGTTCCAGCTCTCGGGCCTGGAACTGTTACTACTGTTACTACAGATCGTCAGCCCGGAAGCTCGCCCAACCACTAGAGGACTCCACATTCCTGGCTACGTGGCCCCGTCCTTTTCAAACCAAACACGCAGAGCACACGGAGCTCATCTCCTGCGTTGAGTCTCTTGCTTCTCCTCTGCCAACTGCTGGAGAAAGCTCTCTGCATTTGAGGGCTTCTGTGACAACGCTTACTCTGCCTGGTCAGCCAAGTAATCCCTCCATTGTAGGGTCAACCAGACCCATCATCACAGCCCATGTTCACTCCTGATATCTGGATATATTACTGCTCAGATGGCTGGACTCCTTTTGTTCCATCTGCGTAGAAAATCGGATGAGAAGTTCCAGTGTGGGCAATCCCAGCCGTTGAGTGCCCCTGGCCTACAGGATGGGCTGGCGGACCCAAACACTTACAGCTCCAAGTCTTGAGAGCTAGAAACTTTCTGCTGCAGGCTTTCAAAGCCAACAACTTAGACTCTAGAAACTCAAGTTGGAGACTCATTGGGCTGGGCTGTGACCCCTTGCCCCAGCACTTGGCAACTTCTGTAATTCTCAGCTTTCAGGAGGTCCATTAGATGGCAGCAAGCAACAACAGGGTGCCTCCTTCTATTGGCCCCAGGCTCAGGGACCCTCAGCCCCATGGCAACAAATGTCACAGCAGTAAGGCCTATCGTGCCAGAATCCTCAACAACTGACAGTGAGTATTGTGACAGAACCCAGGCCCAAGGTAGCTGAAATCCTCAGCAGCCATCCGGAATCTTCCAATGACGAGGGCCCACAGTTTCTCAAAGCCAGCACTTCTCCACTGTTCTGTGTAATTTCTGCCCCAGTTTCTCTGTGGAACTCTGTGTCTGCCCTGGCACAGCCAATGCCTCCCTTCTGCAGCAGCCACTAACTCAACTGCTGCCTCCCCGACCCTCTCCTCATGTCGCCAACTTGATGCACTCTGCTAACTATAAAAATCTAAAGTAGGCAAAAACAGACCAGTCAAATGAAGCCTTCTATTGGGCCTAATATTGCAGTACCAGGAGAACACAGGAGGGTGCCTCCTAGCTGGCTCACACTAAGTTGAACAGCCTGCTTACTAGCCAGATAAGGGGAGGAGCAAGGGTGTCTGCACCAGTCGTAGCCGTCCTGCATGCAAATGATGGGATATGCTTCCACAAGTCACAGGCTCTCCCTGGGCCTCTTAGAGAGGCGGCTATCCACCCACCAGCCTAGGTGGAAATGGCGGTAGAGTCATCTAGAATTCACCAAGGCCTATAATAGAAATCTTTTTAAGACAGTTATGGTGAGGGACAGAGTGATGACTCAAGGGTTAAGTAAGAGCTCTTCCAAAGGAGCCCCGTTTGATTCCCAGCACCCACATGGCAGCTCACAACCAGCTGAAATTCCACTCTCAGGGGATACAATTCCCTCCTCTGGCCTCCACAGACCGGGCACAGCATGATTCATAAATATACAGGCAGGTCAAATGCCCACATAAATATAATTAATTATATTTTAATTAATTAATTTTTGATTAATTAATTAATTTTGAAGAACAGTTGTGGCTAGAACAGTGCCTACAGGAGCCAGAGCTGTGCTTGAGTAGCAAGCAGCTGTGAATGCTGGGTAACTTCTCCAAGGCATGTACAGTGTTCAGAGTGCTGACATCAGCGTATCCCAAACGACCACTTAGCTGATAATCCTTTGCTCAAAGATCCTGGCATACCAACATGAGAACCTAACAGCTATCTATTAGGGAGTCAAATTACCCAGCATCCTCACCCTCCATACACCTGAGCCTAGTGAAAGGAAAAATAAACATTAAAAGACACAAGTAAAATAAAGACTCATTAATATCAATCAATAACCAATGCTTGACTCTTATTCCAGTGGCCCAGGAAGATGTGAATACCTCTAATCCGTCTCTGATATCAAAGTATGACCTGTTGGAGACACAGTTCGGGAATTTTGCCTACCACAGAGAAGTTATGTATTTGGTAGCATATGGCACGTAGCGATAACAAACATCCCTAGATTTCAGTAGATTAAAAATTAAACCTAGATTTACTCTCACTTAACTGTCCCACAATGCCCAAGGTCAGTAATTTTTCATCTCTGGAACATAGCTTCCAAAGGATGCTACTTGCTGTCATGATGAGCCAGAGAAAGAGTGAAGACAAAGATGGGGGCAAGAAAGGCGGGAAAGGAAGGGGTAAGGGGAGGGGATCTGCAACCTTCTGAAGCTGCAGAGGCATTGGATTCCCTGGAACTGGAGTACTGCACAGGATAGGTGCTGGGACCTGAGCCTGGCCCCCCTGCAGGAGAAATGTGTGTTCTGTAGCACTGAACATCTCTCCAGCCCCTACACTGGAATAGTATCAAATGTCAGAGTGACATGATCCTGGGTGGATAACAGAAAGACGAATCTAGCAGGCAGCACATCCAGGCGAATGCAAAGAAGACTTGGCTGGAACAGGTCATGGTGGTAGTGAAGGCCCCAGCAAAGGAGAATGAGAAAATGAGAAAAATATAGGTGTGGCAGTTCTAGAACTCATCAATCAGATTTTTGGAAGAGAAGGGAAAAGAGGTAGTAGATTAACATCTTCACTGCCAAATCTGAGTAAAACTATTCTGATCAGAGTGAGGTGAAAAGTGAGAGCTTTTGGGAAAGAAAGGTGGTGAGTTCAGTTTGGGACATTTCAGGGACTGCATTTGACAATAGCAGCTCCCCGGGAAGCTGACCATGCCAAAAGATGCTGTCATCAGCACCTTGGCTTTTGGCTCAGAAAGGCCCTTCACAGAAATGAGAATTAAAATTTGGGAGCTAAGCATGGGAAAAGAAGGCAGCTGAGATCAAGAGACCTAACAGAAAGGTCGAAGTATTGAAAAGGCCATCCTTGGGGCATGGCACTGTGAAAGAATTCACGAGGTAGAGGATGCATGAGGGGAAAGATATAAGAGTGGCATTGCCAGGCATCCGAGGTCATAGGACTCAGGGAAGATGACAGCTGGAAATGGTCATGACCTCCAAAGAGAAAATTCCTAGAAAGGGTTAAGGGTGTGTGGGCTCACTGAAGACCGGGAAACTAAATGTGAGGCTCTCAGAATCATCTTAGGGCCTCCATCCAGACAATGAACCACCCACATCCACAGCCTCCCTGAGGAACGGCTTCCCCTCTAAGCTCCACTTCTTCAAATATCACTTCTTTAAATACCAGTTCTCTGAATCTCTGAGCTCTCTGAGCATATCAAAAAGGACTCAGACCCAGGGGCCTTACCCAATTTAGAACAGGAAAATCTGTACTAAGACAACAGAAACAGGGGTGTGTTGGTCCTCCTCCCAAGGGTCTAGCCCCTGGGTGAGGACAGGGGGTTCAGACAGAGGGAGCAAGGGGCACACACAGATATCAGGAGTTGGGTGAATGCAATCTGAGGGCCAGTGGATGCAGACTCGTTCGTTCTGGAAAGAGACAGCACGTTAAATAGCGTTGGGTGACCAATCAGGTTCCTCCACACCATCTCCGAGTCTGCCATTGGCTGATCGTCTCTGGGCCGACTTTCTGATGGCAGGCCACGTACTCTCTGTCCAACCACTTGCTTAGCCACATCAGCGGAATCTGCCCCAGGCCGTGGCCCTTTGTTGGGGATGCCCACCTGTGTTCCAGCCACGCTTGCTTCACTTTTCTCCCAGGAACTGACTTTTGGGGATAAGTTCTGAGTTTTAATGACTCAGGTGGGTGGGGGTGGGGGGTAGATGGTAGGCGAACTTGCTCGTGGGTATTAGGAAATTGGGGCTGTAGGACAGAATACGTGATAGCTCCAAGGTATCTTGTCACAGATGTGACATGTACATGGCTCCCAGATGGTGCCAGCAAAGAGCTTCCAGGAGCCTATGAAGCTGGACTTGGGCGTGGTCTCTCGTGCCCTGATCTGTAAAACCTTGGTGGTGGCAGATGATGGAGTGGAGAACTTGGTTCAGAGACAGGGAGCATGTAATCTAAAGAACGGTAGAGGAACAGAAGAGACCCAGGTGCTGCTTTCTGACCTCCATTAAAGAGTCGCCTTCTAAAAGAACTTTGAAAAGGACATGAAAGCTCCAAGAACAGGGAAGGCCGGGTCACAGGCAACCAGGCAAGGAGAAAACCTAGAAAGACTCCCCAGGTGACATGAGAGGGACGGGACCCTAGAACAGAGCGCAAGAAAGAAATCGAGCATTCCCGGATGGGAAAAGTCAGTTTGGTGAGTCAGAATCTGGAGGCACCAAAGCCCCACATAGCCTGTGTCAGGAGAATGCAAGCAGGCCAGCTGGCTTTGAGCAAGGGTTCTGAGAGTATCTCCAGGTGCTGAGAGCTCAGGGGACAGTAAAAGGGCAGTATACTGATTGGGCAAGCCAGGGACAAGAGTCTTCTCCTGTCTCACTGCCTGCCACCTAGCAAGGATTTGCACCCACATCCAGCTGGTCTCTTTGGCAGGAGTTCTCGGCTTAAGAGTGGCTTGCACAAAGCTATCCATTCATTTGATTTTTCTCCAAGGCTGTCTCCTCCTTTCCATGGTAGGCTGTCTTCATAACCCTGCTCTGCCTGCCCTGCTTCTCCCAGGGGCTTTGGCCTTTGCAGCCTGATTCATTTAAAGGATTGCAGAGGCCTGAGGCCTGGCAAGAATCCAGTAGTGGGGGACAGGCTATCTCAGCAGCCAGCTACAGAGTGAGGACAAGTCTCATCTCTCCTGACCCTCGCAAATAGCCTCAGGCCCCCCGGATGCTGGCTGGCTTGGGTCTTTGCATAGAAGAGAGGCAAAGTAAGATGGAAGGCAGCCCCTGCTCCCTCTGTGGAAGTCCCCCATCCATCAGGACCAGAAGAGCCTGGGACTGGTAGGTCAGCGGTGTCATTTGAACTAACCTGGACTCAGCTGCCCCTCCCAAAGCATTATCTTACACTGTATTGCCTCTCCTGTGCTTCCACGGTCTCACCTGCTCCTTTCTGTCTCCTTCCTCCTCAGACTTTAGCTGCCTCTGTGTGACCTGGAAAGCATGTGGCACCAGACTCTGGATCTCACCCACCGAAGGTCTGCTCTCATTTCCAACAGACTCCCAGGTAGCACTCTGGCTGCTGACCCAGCGTCCACCCACAGGGAGACACTGTCTTGGCTGCTCCACCCAGGTTGGCAAGATGTTGAAAGTGCTTTAAAGGCGACCTGCAGGCCCTGCACAGACCCCAGGCTCAATCAATGGCTACTGATTTCACTGAGTGGAAGTAGTGAAGGGTAGATTGTTGGCCAACGCTAGGATCCCATGAAAAACCAGCTCTGTGATGGCCAGATCTATTAAGTTAGTGGGAAACTTAAGGGTGCAGGCAGAACAAAGAGGGAATGGAGGCAAGCCTGGATAGCATGCAGTGTTCAACACTAGATGGATGCCTTTCAAATGATCAGAAATCACAAAAATAACCATGCTAGTGACTACTGATTAAGTCCCTGACATGTGCCAGGCCCAGTCCTGAGATCTATGTGCAGCCATTCCAAAGGGGCTATGACATGGAGATCTTCGGAATGATTTCTACACACGAGGACTTGGACAGGCACACAGATCCTAGCCCAAGATCCTGTGAAGCCCTAGCTGCAGGCCGCTGTCCATTGCCTCTAGACTCTGCAGACTTCATCACCAAGCCAGTCCCTCTTCAGGGAGACAAAGGAAGCTGGAGAGATAGAGGTTAGAAGTAACTTTGCTTTAGAGAATGAAAATCAGGGTCTATGGGATCAGGCTTCTTGATTCCTGAAGTTCAGGATGTTATTTGCTAGGTGCATGAACTTGGATGATTCTTTCACCCTCAACACCTCACTTCCCTGTACTATAAACTGAGCATAATTCCATCCTTTTGGGATATCAGTGAACTAAATGAGAACAAATGCAAAATGCCTGGCACAAGCCGGGTCCCTTTGCAAGTTGCAATGACAGCTCAGAGCCGAAATTAGACATTTTGTCCAATAACCTTTGTAGGGGAAGAAGCGGGGAGGGAGAAAGAGATGCAGAGACCTAAGGAGAGGTGGTTACTGTGAGACTAATGACCTCTAAACCCCCAAGAGAGGGAGGAAGATGACGCAGAACATTCAGGCCCCCAGCACTTACAGAACAATGTCACTGGAAGGGTTACACACAGCTACCCCAGAAACTGTTACTCACAGAATGGCCATGTGCTGTTTGGACACCCAGGGGTGAGAGTCACATACAACAGTGCACATTCAGCTCCAGGTTCCAATTGCAATTAGCCTTGCCCTGTGGAAGTCTCTGTCCTGGGACTCCAGTTTATCTAGAGGACACAACATTGGAGGTCCCTATGTGGCCTGCTGGGCAGACCAATGCAATCGATGCTGGAGAGAGACCCTCCTGACAGTCTGGACCCACTAGCGGTACTCTCCACTCTGTGAGCCTCAGTAAAGCCTGAAGTTCAAATGACAAAACTGCCCCATACCTCCATGTCCATGGTGCAGACGCTAACCTCATCACAACCAAACTTCTAGAGACATCCAGCTGCTACCACCCTTGATATCACTATCGCTGCCATGTCTAGGTTAGGCTCTAAAAAAAAATTAAGTCTTGGCTTTCTTTTTTGTAGAATGAATACATGAACGTGCTGCAGACTCGTGGGATTGTTCCAAAATGCAAATGAAATAACATATGTAAAGTGACCAGCATACAGGAAGCATCAAATAAATATGAAGGGTGGTTCCTAGCTGGAGGCAGATAGTTCCATAGCCAGAGTAATCGGCTGTTTTGATTTTTCTAGGGACCGTCTTGGAAAGCCCTCCAACCCTTGCAACCTGAAACAGTTGGTCACCCTAGAACAACACGCTGGGCTGGGCCAGTCCCCACTCTCCTAATCAGTTCAGGGAGATTTTTCTGGCCCTTGTCAACAGGCCACTGAATCCTAAGCCACGGACTGTGCTTCTTCCAGGAACTAAGTGACCCCAGCATGTCAGGATCTGTACTAAGGATAGAGGCTTGAAGAAGGCAGAGGTGGAACTCGAGCTCACAGTCAGGCAGGCTCCCAGGACATCAGACACAGGGCCAATCACACACCAAGGGCCAGAACTACTGAAGATGGTTCTGATGTTCGTCTCTGAGGGTCTGGCTGGACTAAGGGCAGGGAGCGAATGACGTCCTGGTGATGAATAATTCAGGGAGAGGAAGCCAGGGGCAGGAGGAGCTACCATGGGGCCCCTAGCCTGGTCCCAGCCAGCCTTTTCCTGAGCAGGAAGCCTCCCAGCTGAGCCTGGGAAGCAGTTATCACTGGTGGGTGATTAAGTTACCAATCCTTCAGGGAGAAGACATTTAGAGGCCCATATTAAAGCAGTGCGAGGCAAAATTACATTCCGTTTCAATTTAGTTTAGCAATTCCCGTGATTTAGTTAAATGAAAAGCAATTGTTCTAATTAATAGTATTGAATGTTATTCATCAAAAGTGTCAAAACAGCTCCATGGCTGCGTTTGTAACCCATTCTCCAGTCAGAAGTACGGACGATTTCCCAGGATGGGGTGGGGCTGTGATAGGGTGTAGGGGCTGTGGGGAGAGAGTCAAGGGCACAGCGGGTATTTGCATGGGCGTGGCTTGTGGGTAGGTGAACTGAGAGTGTCGCTGGGTGCCATATACACCCTAACTGCAGCTAAGTGTGTACGTACTTATATACACACACAGTGGTGTGCTTGAGTGACTGCGCACATGTGTGTGCCTGTGTGTTGCCGGCTGTGTACACGGCTGTGCAGACGCACATAAGTACCTTCCGCACCCGTGTCTGAGTGCATGCGCTTGTGTTCGAACTGACACAGGCGCACCCAGTAATTGACATGGTTGTAGATTCAGGTTGTGTCTGCTATCCGAGAAGACGCAGACACATTGTGAGCAAACCCAAATGTGTGCGTGGCTCCACAAGGATGTGGCTCTATGGAGGCAAAGGATGAAGGGAATCTGTCACCTCAGGGATTTGAAAGCAGGCCCAGCTTGTTCCTTCCCTGTGTCACTGAGATGCTGTCTTTCGAAAGTAAGGTCTGAGACTTTTTCTCATGCTCACTGCCCTATTCCAGAGATGAAAAGGTGACCTTGGCACACAGTAGGCCTCCATGATATATTTTGATAGGCTGGATTAATGATGGATGGATGAGAATAGTGGGGTAGATATCAGAACACAAGAGTAGCTTGACACAAGGATGGCTAGTTTGTTCAGAGGCTAGGTGAGACCGAGTGGGAGAGTACCTGGATGGATGGATGTTTGTTTGGATGGATGGATGGATGTTTGGATGGATGGATGGATGTTTGGATGGATGGATGGATGGATGGATGGATGGATGGATGGATGGATGGAAGGCCTTCTGTGGCCTGCAGTCCTGAATGAGCTCACCAGTCTCATCTCCTCAGTGTGAATCCAAGCTTCCCTGGCCTTTGGCATAGCTCTACAAAACTTCCTTGGAAAATTCCATCCTGGACAGTCAGCAGGCTCAGAAGCCTCACAAAATTGCCAGTATTAACCAAGGCCAAATACTGTAGAGCTTGGAACAGAAAGGGCAAGGACTTCTCTGGAGACAGTAGGGGAAAGCTCCTACTGTCTTGTTCCTGGGATAATAGGAAAAGAAACCAGGCCAGATAGGTCCTACGGGATTTAACTAAAAGAGAGCCATCCAGGAGCTCACTACCCTCAAGTGGGGATTCCTGCCTCCGGCTTATGCACCTGGGCAGCCCCTAGCTCTTGGCTCTCCCCAGCCTGCCTTCCCTGAGCCTGGTGTTCTTCCTACCCCAGACCCTCGCAACAGGAAAACCCATTGTCCACCCCATCTTCACAGTCATGTAGCTTACCGCTGAACCTTCACCACAGCCTTAAGGTGGAAAAGGGTAGGTACACCAGGCTCCCATCTCCTCTGTCCTCACCTCCTATTCAGTCCTGGACCTTGGATCTCCCACAGTTTACCAAATCCTGGAGATTCCCCAAGACACTCTTCTCCAGATTATAGGTCTTCCTACAGGCCTTTTGAGCTGAGGCAGCGGTTAACCTGGCCCACCTGCTGTCATGGCCTGCCCCCTAGTGGCTATCTTGGGCCATACACTATCCCCACCATGGCACCAGCTCCAGCCTGACGACCCCTATTCCTGCTTCAGCCAGGAAAGGACTTATGAGTCTTGACAACCTTCACAATGCCCACCCCCCCACACACACACATACACATGCAGGTCCTGAATGCCAAGTTTGGGATGTACCAGACAGCCCCAAGCAGTCCATGCAAGTGTCCATCCATCCTGATGGTGATTAGCACAGAGGGGAAGTGTTAGGATGTGATCTCTGAACCCACTGAGCTCATAAAGACAATAGCTAGGACTGTGACAAGAGGCACCAGGCGTCCTGTCTATTTTGGGGAGGCCCCAAGCATAGCTGGTCAGCACTGGGGGCATCCTGGAGCTCCTTAATCTATGTGGAAGTGACAGAGACAGGATAGAGGGTCCAGGAGACCTTCCGCCAGACATTTCCTCCCAGCCTGCCAGGCTCTGCTCTCTGCCTCAGACATGGAGGCTCTGGCCCTGGCCTCCGGACACCCAGCTTGCCAGCTCTCTATGGCAGAGCAGCCACCTTCCTCTCTTTTCAAAGTTTCTTTTTTTCTTTTTTTTTTTTTTAACTGAGAGATTAGAGGCCCTGGCCTTTTGGGGTCCAGTCTTTGTTCTGTCCCCAAGGATAGCAAAGCAAGAAGAAAAACACCTCCTCCTCCATCTAAGTGGAGGCAATGGAGAACCTGCCTAGAGACAGCCTCTGGTTCCTATGGCCCAGTCTCCATGGAATTCAGGAGGATCAAAAGCTTAATTGCTAGAGTCTTGGTTCTAACAACTGGCTAGAACCAGAAAGCTCTTTATTACATATGCAGCTGCTGATCATCCCTCTCTCTCTCCCTTCTCTTGCTTTCTCTGCTAACTGTTAAATAGGCAGGAGCTTGAAATCAGCCGTGATGGAAATATTTATATCACAGAAACTGCCCAACGATATGAAATAAACTACTACCAGTGAGGCAGGCATGGGCCCCCTGATGTCCAGGCTAAAAGTCAAGAAGCCCAGTGGCTGGTTCAGCATCAGAACCCACAAACAGTTTTAGAGCCACAAAAGCATGGACGGTGTACTCTACATAGTTCTCAGTACCCTAGTTCCAGCATACCTCTGTGTGGTGTCAAACCTGGGGAACATGAGAGCGTTAGGTTAGTCCTGAAAGCAGGAGAGATGTGTCCTGCCTGTGGGTACTGCTGGCTAGTCAAGGCTTTCCGGGCCAGATTCCTTTGTTTACTTTGCATACTTTGTAAACTCTGTATGCTTTGCAGGAAAGTGTCCCGGCCCCTGCTGAGCAGCTCCAGCAGTCAGGCCAAGCTGCTTCAAGTTTTGCCTCTGGGCCCCCCTACATCTTTCCCTGGGTATACCTTTTCAGCTCTTCAGCTCCCCTGGGTGCCACAGCTCCCCTCTGTTCCCTGAAAGGGGTGCTTCGATCTTCAGGCTGTGCTGCTGGCCCCTCTACACCTCCAGGCAGCAATACCTCAGAACTCCAGAGTGGCTGAGGCTAAATCTCCACAGCTCTGGGACCTGAGATCAGACACCTGGAGAAACTGAGAAGATGAAGCCACAGAGAAATCAGCAGCCTCTGAGGCCTCAGCTATGGCTGCTGCTGAGAGGGAACTCAGTGAGAGGGAGGCATGTTTAACTGGAGGTAGTCTATGAGCGGCAGCAGGGCCATTTTTATGGTCACAATGTAAGCTAGCCATTCCTCTGATGCAGGGAGCTTTACATGGTCTGACACTGCCAGCCAGGGACCAGGACCTGGAGTCTGACCCCTTACCATAATTTCATAATTTAGTTAAGGTAAGTTGTTTAGTTTAGAATTCAAGTCTGTGTAAACCCCTGAGGACTCTTCCCAACACCTCTCTAACTGTCAAACTGGCAGTTCCAGCCCTTCACTGGGACCCTTCCCAGATTTATGCTAATTTTAGGTGAAAAGGCTGAATAAAACCCCACCAATCCCTAAGTTTCCTCCAAGCTTAGGACTTGAAATCCCACCAGTCCTCACTCTGGAAATCTCTGCCCTAGAAAGCTCCACTCCCCCCCCCAAAAAAAAAAACTATATAAAGCTGTATTTGCCCAGTTCTCTGCTGTCTTCTCCTAGGAGCAGAGGCAGCCTCTCCTGAATCTGTCTCTCCTTTTCTGGATTCATCCCTCTGATAAATCTACTATAATCCCAGCACTCTAGGAGGCAGAGGCAGGCAGATCTCTGAGAGTCTGAGATAGCCAAGGCCACACAGAGAAACCCTGTCTCAAAAATATGAGGAGAGGGAAGACAGAGACAGAGAGAGAGAGAAGGAGTAGGGCTGAGGCCCTTAGCTTCTCAGCTCATCAGGGGTTTGGGTAACCCTCCCCTGGGAGCTGCAATGTCTCTACTGAGGAGACCTCCCAGAGCTTGAGTTCCTGTGCCTCAGGATACCCTTTCCTTTCCTGGACACCTTCCTACCCAACCAGGAAGGCCAACAGGTACTACCCAAATCACTTCATCCTGCTGATCCTTCACAGTAAAATAGGGGCAGGAAGAACCACCACAGAACAAGAACTTCACAGGGCAGTCAAGAGAAATGACTATTGCATGGCAAGTATTCAGACCATGGGCAGCCCTGTGGGGCCTAGTCAATAGTACCTGCTTATGCCCATCAACTCCCGTCACTGTTCTTGAAATCGCCCTTTCTTCCTTCACTTAAGATCTCTAGGTCAACACAAGACTGGACACTTCTAACATAATAAAGAGACCTTGGTCCTTTCCCCTTACGCTGGGTGCACTGAAGGCACACAACACCCAGAGATGACCAAAGATGTTGTGTCCACTCAGATCCTCAGAGAAAGAAGGACTTCAACATCTGCTTAACTGATCATGTTAAAACCAGAAAAGGCAACTCTGGTTTCCCTCAGAAAAATACCATCTCGGATTCCTGGGTGAATGCACCAATCTCGCTCTGCTCTTCAGCCCTCAAGAAAATGCCCCTTGGTGCTGGAATTAAAGGCATGTGCCACCACACCATGCCTTAGTGGTTCAGAGAGCCACAGGAACAGTGCCCTCTTATATGTGCTCCAGCCGAGTCTGTGCATGGAAGAGCTGGGAGAGCAGAGAGTGATGTACTACAGAGAAACAGAGAAAATATATAAATATAAACAAAGAACAAAAGAAGGAAGGAAGGGAAGGAGGGAAAGAGGAAAGGAGGAAGGAAGGAAGGAAGGAAGGAAGGAAGGAAGGAAGGAAGGAAGGAAGGAAGGAAGGAAGGAAAGATGCCTCAGGGTGCAAGCTCATCTCTAGATGGCCATGAGCAACTGTTTTCATTTCTTTGAGCACCTGCTCTGTCTCTGCAAAAGGGTAATGATTCTGACTTCAAAAGGTCATACAGTCCTAGAAAGAAAAGGGGAAAAAACCCCGTTCTCTATAATATGCAGACCATAGCCTATATAGATACATATGTATAATATATATTGTTTTGTTTATACGTATCCATATATACACACACATAAACAGAGAAAATATAGGTTTGTATAAAGTATAACATGTAGAAAAGGGAATATCAATTTACCTAGAAGAAATGATAAGTGCTATGTAAGAGGAAGAGCTGTTAGTAGGTAATGCATACTTATCAAAGAGAATATCATGAAAGAATATCAAGCTAATTTGCTTTTTCAGTTTTAATTCTGTCATGGATTTTTTTTTCCCCAGGGGCTTGTTTCGTTGTTGTTATTTCTTCCCGTGTGTGTGTGTGTGTGTGTGTGTGTATGTTTGTGTGTTTGTATGTGTGTGTGTATTGGATGATGAAAGTCTAAAATCCAATGTGAGTCTCTACAGCATTGGAATGGCTGTCATTACTGTCTACCGCTTACTCAATTAGACCTGGTACCAAAGTGTATGTCATTTATTCTCCACAACAGTCATAGCTATCTTTATCACTATTCCATTACTGTGATAAGACACCATGACCAAGGCAATTTATAAAAGAAAGGATTTCACTGAAGCTTGTGGCTGCAGAGGGTTCCAGTCCATGGCCATCATGACGGGGAACATAGCAGCAAGCAGGCAAGGGTGGCATTGGAGCAGTGCTTGTGAGCTCACGTCTTGATCCACAAGCACAAGGTAGAAAGAGAGGCGGAAAGAGCTAACTGGGGTCGGCATAGGCTTTGGAAATGTCAAAGCCTGCCTCCAGTGACACACCTCCTCCCGCAAGCTACACCTCCTAATCCTTCCCACATAGCTCCACCAGCTGGGGATCAAGTATTCAAACATATGAGCCCATGGGGACCATTCTTGTTCAGACCACCTCGTCCAGATGCACGGCCCAGGTGTCTTAGTAGAACTTCTCGTCTGTGGGCTTCCCGTGATCACACATATTACGTCAGTCTATACTTGCTGGCAGGCATGATGGTTCATTTTGGTCACTTGACAGGATCTAGAATCACCTAGAAGACAAGCCTGTGAGGCTTATCAGGATTAGGCTAGCCTATGGCTCGACTACAATGACTGGTCTAGGGTAGGTTAACTGAGATGGAAAGAGGCACCTTAACCATGGGTGGTCTGAGGTCTTAGACTTTATAAAAGGAGAGAAGGCAAGCTGAGCACTTTCATCTCCTTCTGCTTCCCCACTACAGAGGCAATGAGACCAGCTGCCTCGAGCCCCACCGCCATGAATTCCCTGCAATGATGGAGTAATCCCGTTGAGCTGGGACCTCCCCCACCCTTAAACTGCTTCTTGTCATGTGTTTGGTCATAGCACCGAGAAAAAATAATATAGCATATGTATGCAACAGAAATGGTGTATACACATGTATATAATATATACATATATATTCTGTTCCTACTCAAGTTATACATGAGCACATATGTCTATACATGTATGTGTATATGTGTATATATGTGTAGATATACATATGTATATATGTTCACGTGTAACTTGAGTAGGAAGCTATGCTGATAGATGCTAGCATAGAGTTTTATCTGTGGATCAGGAGATGAGGGTGGTACATGTTTTTGTGTGTGTGTCTGGCTACAAGCAATGTACAGGTGACTGCGGGTGTGTGAGTGTGCAAACCTGTGTATATGTGCTTGCGCGTATTTTCAGGAACAGATAGTACAAATAAACATGCACAAACAAGATGGTTGGGAAGAGGGAGTCACTCAAACACTTAGGAAGACAAACAACCCCCACAAGGATTTTGGAAGCACTCATTATGTACAAATAATGTATATGCTAATTACAAATGACTTCTTTCTGCTCATTAAAGCGGGGCTGCAACACTTTATTAGTTCAGTTCTGTTACCCTACACACTTAAATGGAATAAGAAATGGCTTTGGGGCCAAGCAGAAACCCCTATGGGGGTTCAAGAAGCCATCTCGGGCTATGTGAATGGTCACCCAGACCAAGGGCCAAGGCATCAATATGGGCTCCCCTCTGCACCTCCACCTTCTCATTTGGTCACCGAATTCCATCAAGCCTACCTGCTTTGCCCTGCCCCTTTGAGCACTGCTGGCTTTGCCCACATCTCTCCTGTGACGGCTCCTTGTAAGGTTACCCACATTTCTTCCCCGTTGGCTGCAGAAGTTATCTCGCCCAATTCCCATCTGTCCACAAGATGCTACAGACACCCCCCCACACACATACACACACACACACTTTGCTATCACTGCTAACAAAAACTCAAACTGCAGCTCATCCCCCCACAGCCCGACTCCTGAACACTTTAACAGCAGCAAGTAGAGTGAAGCCTGTTGCCTCCCAAGTCCATCTTTCTCCAGGCTGAGGGACCCGGGTCCAGGCACAATTTTCCTTGGTCCCCAATGGCCTCTTTTTATCTCAGCTCCACTGGGTTATATGGAGCAAAGGTGATCTGGCTATCTCTGCTGCAACGAACCATACTCATTAATACGCTCCTCTCACATCTCTGACCGCTGTAGCTAGCTAGACTCCAAGCAGAAGCTTGGCTGTGTTGACTTGGCACGTGTTCAGCACCTAGGGTAGATTCTCCCACAGAAGAAACAGAAAATGTGAGCAAGCAGAAAGCGAGTGCACTGAATAAATGTCCTTCTTTTGCTGCTTAATCCTCCATACTGTCCCTGAAAGGGCAAGATCTATTCTGCCTTCTTGGAACTCATTTTTAATTATTATTACACAGACTTAAGCTCCCCTCCTTGTGTTCTGAGAACTACTCTTTAGCCCCAACAGGACCTTCTTTAGCCCCAACGGGACCTTAGCACTTTGCTAACTCCCAGGTCTGTTTTGTGACTACAGCTTCTTTCTCAGGCTGGCGAGACTGAGGCACGCCACCTAGAGGCTGGACAGTGAAACAACTCAGAAACAGAAGACCCCAGGGTAGCCTCCTTCCAACCACAGGGTAGAGCGGTGGCTGTCAGAATGTCCAGGTCTTTTCTCTCTGAGGATGGGTCAGCAGTCTCAGCTCAGGTGTTATACCAAATCGTTCGCCCCCTCTAAGTCCTGTTCACAAGCCAGTTTTCCTCTCCCCACTCTTTCATACCATCCTCCCACTGTGCCCTTTCTATACAAATGACATCTTCCCTGATATTTTATTCCATCAAAGAGATCCTCATGACCTAGAAAGTCAAGAAATCCGTTCCTCTGTGATGATCTGTGACCCCAAGTGAGAATTTGCTTGTCTCTACCTCATAGGTTGTGAAATATGCATACCTACAGTATGGACTTCATGAAGATTGTTTCCTAAAACAATGCCACCAGCTGGGACCAAGAATTCAAAGCACATGAACCTGTGAGCAATAGTTCAGTCAAGAATAAAAGGTTTGACTTTTAAAAAGAAGATCTTTATGAATATGCTAACGATGCTTCCGTTTTCAAAAGAGAACCATTCCAAGCTTCAGCCGCAAAAGCATGCTGTTCTGGTAGGAAGACCAGTGGTTAAAGCAAAGGAAAAGAATACACATCTCAAAAGTTTATCTCTATGGACTACATCTGGGCAGGGATTCTAGGTTAGCTCCATGTGTGGTCCTTGGTTGGAGTATGAGTCTCTGGGAAGACCCCTGTGTTCAAATTTTCTGGTTCTGTTGCTCTCCTTGTGGGGTTCCTGTCCTCTCCAGATCTTACTATTTCCCACTTCTTACATAAGATTCCCGTCCAAGTGGGTTACATAGTAATGGGAAGAGGGACTGCCTCTGACATAATCTGATTGGCCTGCTCTTTGATCACCTCCCCCTGGGGGGGGGGCAGCCTTATCAGGACATAGAAGATGACAATGCAGCCACTCCTGATGTGATCTGATAGACTAAGATCAGAAGGAAGGAGAGGAGGACCTCCCCTATCAGTGAACTTGGGGAGGGGCATGCTTGAAGAAGGGAGAGGGAGGATGGGACTAGGAGGGAAGGAGGGAGGGCCTTATGGGGGGGATACAAAGTGAATAAACTGTAATTAATAAAAATAAATAAATGTAATTATTAAAAAAAAGTTTATCTATGTGTAAAAGAACATGGTATATGAAAGACTTACCTTTACCGATCAGTAGATAAATTGTTTAGTCAATAAATGGTGTTGTACAAGTGGCTATCTGCATGAAATTGAAGGGAAATTAAATCCCACATCCATACCGCTTACACGCATGGGTTTCATATAAAGAACCTAAGTGAATTTTAAAAATAAAGAAAAGCAATATAAAAAGTTTTCTGAAGAGAGTGCAGCAAAACAGCTTTACAACATCCAGAGGGTGGAGCGTAGCCACTGCATGGCTGCACACGCCTGTAATCCCAGCACCCGGGAGGTAGGCGCAGGAAGAGCGGGAGTTCAAGATCATCCTTGACAACATGGCAAGTTCAAGGCTAGCCTGCTGGACTACAAGAGGGACCCTGTCTCAAAAAAAAAAAAAAAAAAAAAAAAAAAAAAAAAAAAAAAAAAAAA
>NW_026586589.1:5002017-5016059 GCF_907164565.1 Psammomys obesus
AAAAAAAAAAAAAAAAAAAAAAAAAAAAAAAAAAAAAAAGCAAAACCGAAAAGTGAGATGTTAAATAAGACCAAAATATCAAATCAGCTGGGAAAGATGGGCCTAACTTGACATAGTAGAATTCATTCTGGGAGAAGAGATGACCCCATAAGTGAAAGGGAAGTCCAAAAATCGGATTGATTCCCATGAGGCATAAAACACCTAAAAATTAATTTTAAGATGTAAGCAAATGTTATAGATGATATGAAATGCACAAGAGATTGAAACTAGCAAGTGTGTATGAGTTGAGGTCATGATGTAAGAAAATGAAAATTTATTATACTCTTGGCAAAGATGAATGTATACAACTCAGTATGGCAAGAGAATGTTGTGGGCATCTATGTGCAATGATGCTATTGTGGTCAGAATGTGTATATCTCCCAGAATCAGTGTTAAAACCCTACCATCAAGATCACAGGAAGAGGGGTGAGTCCTTTAGAAGATGCCTGGGCATTGAAGTTGTGTAAAAATTTTCTCTCAGGTACATGCCCAGGAGTGGTACAGCTTATGAAGCACCAAGCAAGGACCATGCACAGACTTGACCTTGGCCCTTTACACATATGTAGATGATGGGTAGCCTGGCCAACATATGGGTCCCCTAGAGAGGGAAGAGGGGGCTGTTTCTGACATGGACTCGGTTGCCTGCCTTTCAGTCACTTCCTCCTGGCTGGGCTGCCTTGCCCAGGGGAAGAAGATGAGCTAAGTCCTGATGTGACTTGATGTGCTGGTCTGAATTGGTAGCAGGAAGGCTCCCCTTATCTGAAGGGGAGGGAAGGAGGTAGAAGGAAATGGGAGGGAGGCTGGGAACAGGAGGAGAGGAGGGAGGGCCTACGATCGGGATGCAAAGTGAATAAGCTAATTAATAATTTTTTTTCTCTGAATTGCAACATTCCCTGTAGGAGGGGAAGGGGTGCTCCTAAACTTTGGGATGCAAATAAAGTCAAAGGTCTGAGAAAGCAGGTGGTAGACTCCTTGAACGACTGCTGAGGGAGATAAGTGAGGCAAGCTGAATAGCCCAGAGGACATTCTCACACTGGCTAAGCTGCCTGCAAGCTGTGCAGGCAGATCCAGGATTAGGCTTCTGTGAGTCTTCACTTGGGGTGAGCTTTTCAGAGACTGCTCCGAGTCATTCCTGCTCCTCTAAGTAACCCCACTAAAAACCTCATCGGTTCATCAAGTTGGACTTCAGTAGAATCATTGCTTTGGCTTGTCATGAGTTCCCTATCTGCGATGAGCAGATGCGTAGCTGCGTGTGCCATGTCTCCCCAGGAAAGGTGTCACTTTCAAAGCTCCCACTAAAAGCCACTTCTGCTATGTGATGTTAGAGAGAGTAAAGGCTCCGTGAGAGAAAACTGAGTCTGACGGCACTTTGAGCGTGGTCCCCACAACTGTGAGAAAAAAGTGTTCTGCTCTCACCTGCCTACCTCCTCTGCGATATTTTGTTACAGTGTCTTGAACAGACTAAGACAGGTGTCTGCCTCCATAATGTGCAATGCTGTCATTTTCAGCCTGAATCTTGGAGGGGAGAACAGACACCATGTGAATGCCTGTGGACACAGATATACACAGTACATTGTGTAAGCGGGAAGATCTAGACAGAAGCAAGGACGGGGAAATGGGTAGAGAAAGCTTTTGGCATGGCTACCGTTTGTCATAGCGGTTCAAATGATCATCTCTGGGAATTAACATGTGTAAGCCTCAATGATGTGATACTCATTAAACTTTTCAGAATTATGAACACAGTACAATAAAATCTATGGAAAATTTAAAAATTCAAAACATTAGCCCATTCATGAATACAACTTTACATATAAAGTTTTAAAACATGGAAAGAAAGCTTAAGTACCAGTTATCATCTGATAGTTACCTCGAGGGTGGAAAGATGGGGAGGATGGGCTGTCCCTCTCTCAGCTGTGTGTAGCATTTTGTTTTCCAACTAGTTAATCCAAACACAGTTTGGTAAATCCAGGAAGTGGGTAAATGACACAGGGCCTATCACTCTCTATAATTTTCTTCATATTTTAAATTAGCTCATAACCAATTTTTTTTTTAGGAGAAACACTTTACAGTGAGTCACATGACTGGAATCAGGAGATGAGTAGGCAACGATGCCAGAGGAGATGACATTAACAGGGACATCTGGGTTCCAGCAGGGGTGCAAAGTAGGGGGAAGTGAGAGAGAAGGAGTGACTTAACAGGTACAGCTATGAGAATTTAATCATTGATTAAACATAATGGTTAGAGTCTAAATGCCATGCAGATTCCAGCAAGGTACCCGAGTGGGCATTTGGTGTCTTTTGACAAATAAAAAAAATAATAATAATAATAATAATAATAATAAGAAGAAGAAGAAGAAGAAGAAGAAGAAGAAGAAGAAGAAGAAGAAGAAGAGCTGCCATGATGGCAAGTAGTGATTGAGTTCTTGAAATGTTTGTGTTAAGACACCAAACAAATGAGCCTCTGATGGAGGAATAATAACCAAGATTTTAAATGAAGGGTAAATAAAGATGCAAACGGTGTATAGGGTGGAAGTAGAACCTTGAAACAACCCGAAATTATGTGATGTCCTCTTAAATCAGAGAAGACCTCAAGAATGTGGGCAAGAAGTGACCAGGATGCCAAAGAAAAACAAGACCATGAGGTCCCAAAAAACCTTCCCTTGAGGAAAGGTTCTCTAAATGGCTAAGGAGGCCAGTACTGTCTGGCACACCATCCGTGAAATTGATTCCCAGATGTTCTCATTAGATGTAAAAATACAAAGCTCTCCATTGGCTTAAGGGTAGAAATCAAATCGTGGAAGACTAACTGATGGTAAGAAAAAAAAAAAACTTTGTGGAAAAGTCTAGAAACTTAATTTGAAGTTAGACTGCCCAGGTTGAAATCCTACTCCCATTTGTACCTCTGGGTAAGTTACTCAGGATCTTCGTCCCTTCACTGGGTGTTAGCTCACTAAGTTAGTAGCATCCCAGAACTGTGTAAATATCTGAGAAATGGAGGAAAGGAAGAGAGGAAGGCTTATTCAGGCTCACAGTATCAGAGGTTCAGCTCACGGTTGATTGACATCTCCCACTATATGTTGAAATGACACATGGTGGCAGAGACTACTTAGAGGAACAGCTACTCAATACATGGCTACTGAGAAGGTAGGGGAAGAAGAAGCAGGGTATGAGTGATACCCTGCAAAGCATGACTCCAGTGACCAACTTCCTCCAGCTAGAACACATTCCCAGCATCTCCTAATAGCACTACCCATCAGGAACGTCAAGCCTTCAACACACAAGCCTTTGGGTGCATTGAAGGTCCAAGCTAGAACTTTCCATCTCTGTCTCCCAAAAGTTCTTGTCCATTGCATAATGCAAAACACATTTAGTTCACCTGCATGGGACCCCAAAGTCTTAATAGCTCCTTCATTGCTTAAAATTCCATGTCTATCATAGCCAAACTTTGGGCAGAGTGCAAGGAATCTTATGAAAGAATGTAGAGACAGACAGAAAGACCTGGAGGAGACAGGAACTCTACAAGGAGAGCAACAGAACCAAAAAAAATCTGGGCACAGGGATCTTTTCTGAGACTGATACTCCAAACAAGGACCATGCATGGTGATAACCTAGAACCCCTGCACAGATGTAGCCAATAGCAGCTCAGTGTCCAAGTGGGTTCCCTAGTAAGGAGAACAGGGGCGATCTCTGACATGAACTCAGTGGCTGGCTCTTTGATCACCTCCCCCTGCAGTGGGAAACAATGAAGTCAGTCCTGATGAGACCTGATAGGGGTTACTACCCATAGGTTGAGAACCACTGGGCTAGAGGTATCTGAACAGAGCGAACCTCAATTGAGAAAATGCTTCAGTAAGCTCCAACTGTAGAGCATTTTCTTAATTAGTGATTGATTGGGGAGAGCCCAGCTTTTGTGGGTGGGCCACCTCTGGGATGGTGGTCTTGGGTTCCATAAGAAAACAGGCTGAAGGAACAATGGGAAACAAGCAGGTAGCAGCATCCTTCCATGGCCTCTGCATTAGCTCCTGCCTCTGGTTTCCTGCCCTGTTTGAGCTCCTCTCCTGACTTCCTTCCATGATGAACAGTGATATGGAAGTGTAAGCTGAATAAACCCTTTCCTCTCCATCTTGCTTTGGTCACAGTGTTTCATCACAGCAATAGTAACCCTAATTAAGACACCCCCCATATCCAGCACCCAGAGTACACACTAATGTGATATCAGCTCAAAGGGCTTAGGTAGACACATCACTTCTAGCCTTGCTAATTGTGGATCACAGGACCTCGCCTTTGAGCTGATTCTGCTTTGGGCCTGCAGCTCTCCGTGGCTTCCCACCTCCACTGTAGTCTCAGCTTTGCTATCACCCCCTCTCGGCGATTGTGCACAGGGTATCTGGCTTAGCTACATGCTGCCTGACATCACAAAACTTCTTTTGATATCTAGGTAAAATCCTCTCTGACCAGTCAGCTCTTGCATTCTGTGTCTGCAAAACAACATCATTATCAATGATACCAAGCCTACCTCCAAGCCAAACAGTAGTCCAGCCCACTCAGGCCACAAACGCAGCAGAAGCCTTTGAGCCCCTGTGCAAACAAGCATGGTGAAATTAGTCCTGGAAAAATAACCTCCTTAACGGCCCTGTGAAAGCACATTCTGCTCAGAGCAAAGTCTTTTGAATGAGTTAATATGGTTACGCCCTTGAGCCTGCATGAGTATATTTTGGCCAGCTCCTGACATGCCCTAATGCTATGTTTTATACTGTCCTGGTACAAATTACTGACTTATTTTTAACAGCACATCCATACTCTTGAGCCACACCCTCCTTGGCTACAGCATTAAAGGTGCTTCTATTCTGGCCAATCTGCAAGTTTTCCAAGTCTCCCTGTTCTACGGTTTTCTTCTCACGGTTACCTGCAAAAAGCAACCAGCAATACCCAAGCGACTCACTGCCTAAGTAATTTTTTTTTTCCCACCAGGTGATTACTCCATTGTATTTAAGTCTTTCTCACACAAAGTCTTGGGACACAGACAAAATATAGATGAGTTCTTTGCCGGAACAGAAGACACACAGCCTCAAGTCCAGCTCCTGATCTATTGTGGTTTGAATTAGAATGCCCCTCTCAGGCTCATCTATTTGACTGCTTAGTCATCAGAGAGTCTTTAAAAAGATTAGAAGGATTATAAAGTGTGGCCTTCCTGGAGTAGGTGTGGCCATGTTGAAGGAAGCATGTCACTGGGAATGGGCTTCAAGGATTCAGAAGCCCATACCAGGCCCATTCTCTGTCTCTGTCTCTGTATCTCTCTCTCCATCTATCTATCTATCTCATTCTCTCTCATTCTCATTCTATGGATCAGGATGTAGCTCCTAGTTACTGTTCCAGTTCCTGCCTGCATGCCAACCACCATGCTCTCCGCCATGGTGATCATAGACTAAACCTCTAAAACTCTAATCAAGCCCCCAGTTAAGTGCTTTCTTTCATAAGAGTTGCCTTGGTCATAGAGTCTCTTCACAGCAAAAAAACTGAATAAGACACAATCCGTCTGTGTCAACATTTCTACCAAATAACCTCTAAAATATTATCTTTTGTTCTCTGCATTGTTATCAGTGTTTGTTTTTTTTTTTTTTTCTTATTTTCTCATAGCCAAGCTGCTTATTAAGCTCTACTCACCCTTCTAGGGTTTGCCAGTTTGCATCTCCAAGACTTTCCAAATCCCTCCCACAAATAAGTTCCAAAGGCTCCTGAACCACATGGTCAGTTATAGTCACAGCAACAACCCCACTTGGCTCACAGTTTCGAAGGTTCCTGTCCACAGTCATTTGGTGCCATTTCAGTTGGTTTATGAGAAGGCAGACTATCATGGCTGACAGTGAATGGAGCAAATTTACTCACATCATGGTATTCAGGAATCAGAGAAAGAGAAAGGCAGACAGAGAATAAACCTAACACTTTAAAGGCATACCTGGGGAACAAGCCTTCAGTTCCTCAGCGTTTGAGGGACACTTCATGTCCAAACTCTAGCACTCACCTAAGCATTAGTTTATTATAGTTGGTTAATGCCAGGCCACTTAGCACATCCACTCCATGTTTTTTCTATCTTGGAAGGAGCCAACACACACAATTTCCTGCCATTATAAAATATAACTGAAATGGGAAACAGTTAAAATAGTAGCTAGGAAAGTATCAAGGCAATGATTTCATGGGTGAAAGTTAATGGATATGTTTGAGAACTGATAAAGAACCAGAAGATAAAGTGTTCGAAGAGTCTGGAGGAGCAAAAAAATTGTTGTTTGAAATGATAGCTGTTAGGGGTGGGTCTGTAGGGTTGAGAAGACTCAGTCTAATGTTGGAGATAGTAACCTGTCTCGCCTGGCAAGAAAGAGGGCTGACAGGGTGAATGCCAGCTGAGATATAGAGAAAGGCGGGCAGCCAGAGTGAGGGACAGAAAGCACAGAGCTCCCCCCCTCTCGTAGCCCGTTTGCTCTGAGACTGTATAGGATTATCTCCTCACTGTAAGAAAAGGATAGAGACTCGTGATATAAAGATACAGCATACCACAATGCCAAGTACTTCGGGGAAACAGGAGAGAGAAATCAGGGGTCAGGGATGCCCTCGTGGGAACTCAGGAAAGGCTGAGGACCAGGGATTTGCAGAGCATTGGGAACACACTTGCAAGCATCCACGTAAACACTGTTCTCTCAAGGTCTGCTCTGAGTTTGCTGCATCTGATAAACAAGAAGACACTGGAGCATGCAGGACTCAAGCCATCAGGGTCCAGCTAGCACGACAGGATATCAGGTGTATGGGTCAAATCCCACAGTGGAAGCGTGAAAGAGTAAGGAGTATGGGAGGTGAGTAGTAACAGTGAGAAGGTGGAAACTGGGTCACAGAGCTTCTGCAGAGACCCAACAAGACCAACTTGTGTGTGAGCTCTAGAGCAAAGATCTGGAAATTCTCAAGTCTATCCTACCACAAGTCAGACTAAAAAGGCCTCATTTGTGAACCGCAGCATCTCCCGGGGAACCTGGCTAAACATATGAAAGCCCCCTTCTGGTTCTTCAAGATTCTAGGTTGAAGATTAGAAAGCTCCATTTTGACTCACATGGGCTTAAACATCATTGATCCAACGCTGGGGTCAAGTGCATCCTGTTGGTGATTGGCCGAAGACTTCAGTTCTGCAGAATCTGGGACCTGGTTAGTCTTGGAATGTGGGAATTCATCCCAAATTCCTGAGGGACAGAGAGAGCTGGGGGACCCACTGCATCTTCTGAGGCATGAAGGGGTTAAGTAAAGCTCTGGGAACCTGCATACTTTTATTACATTATAGGGATGTTATTCCATTATAAATAATGCTACGGGATGCATTATTTATACATTTAATATTGGGCTTGCTTATAAGTCAGATCTCTTCACTTTTAGATAAATACTCCATCTGCAACACACCGCCAGAAGCCACCCACAGACAGGAGAGTGAGTGGCACTATGCACTCTGCTCTCTCAGACAGCGGAGGGAGCGCAGACACATGGCAGAGACAGCAAAAACCCTGTGATGGGAAGCAGATAATGTCTTTTTGAAAACTAACAGATGGCTCTTTTGAAAGCCCTTTTCAGCTCCCCCCTCTGCTCTGATAAGAGAGGGTAAGCAAGATACACTGAAGAGAGCTTTATGGGCTTATACTTACCCTCCTAAGAGCCCAGAGAGTAGGAGACAGAGAGGCAAGAGCCTGTGAATGGTGGGACAGGTATGGATGGAGGAGGCCCTCCTGGCTCCTCTGCCCAGCTCTGCTGCTGGTGTTTCCTAGGGCGTTAGACTGGACTGCCTCACTCACAAAACAGAAGCAATGATAGCTGCTGTTTCTCATTTGTGGAAACATTTGTCCAATCAGAATATTTGCCGTGGCAGCTTTCCATGTGCTGAGCTAAAACAGACCCAGAGATGAATATGAGCCTTATCAGGGGCCTCTCCATTTGTGTGAACATTAAGCCACCTGAATGTAGCAACGGTTCACGGTACAGCACGCTCTCCATCAAAGCCCAAAGCAGCCAGCTGGAGACTTCATGCACACTGTTCATCCATGAAGTCCTAGTTTGCCTCTCTGCTGCTGCAGTAAAACACTGACCAACAAGTGAGACACCCTAGACATTCAACTTTCCTACCATTATAATCGGTTAATCTAACTATTATCAGTGATGTCCCATCCACTGTATCTACAAATGTCCACTGAGAACCTACTCAGTGACAGTTTCTGGTGCAGGATGAACAGCAGAGGCCAACACAGACCTGGTCCTAGTCCTTGGAATGAACATTCTTATGGGATAAAAGAAGAAATAAATCAGCCAGAAAGATCATTACAGAAGCCAAGTACCAAGAAACTAAACCAAAACATAGAGGATAACTCTAGGTAGGGAACACCAACTCCCACAACCTGAAAGCTATCAGGTGAAGACACAGAGACTGGGGTGGGGAAGACCTTGAAGGATATGTTGAATTTGCACATAGTGAACTAGAGAAAAAGGGTTTCTGAGATGTAGAAGATAGGCATCCATAGCAAAGTAAGGTAAGATATTTGAAGAGGTTCACATAAGTTGGGAAGGTAGCTACAAGAAAGACAGGTAGCCTGAAGCCACATGGGGAGATCTGTGAGACAGCCTGGGAGGAGATACAAATTCCTGAAAAGGGTAGTCAGCTGAAAGCAAGGAAGTGGGTTGAAGAGTTAGGGCAATGGATGAGGATGGAAATCCACTCTAGCGTTTCCTAGACCACCCAGGCCTTTACATCAATACCTTTGCAACTCCCTTTTGCTCTCACTGGCTATCTAAATGTTTGGAATATGGGATACTGCCATGCAATGTTTTCTAGACTTCCCTATCATATATCTTTTGAAACTTAGAAGCCTGGGCTGGTGAGATGGCTCAGCAAGTTAATGGTGCCTGTCAACAAGATTGATGATATGAGTTCAAGCCCTGGGTGGTGAGGAGAATCAGTTCCTGCGAGATGTTGCATGGCTTCTATATATGTGCTATCCTTATATGCTGTTTTGTTGCTGTGATAAAACACTGGCCAAAAAACAAATGTGGGAGGAAAGAGTTTGTCTTACAGGTTATAGTTCATAATTGAGGGAATCCAAGGCAGGTACTCAAGGCAGGAACCTAGAGGCAGGAACTGAAATGGAGGCCATAGAGGAATTTCTGTCTACTATCTTCTTTTCCATAGTTTGCTCAGCTTGCTTTCTTATACAAGCCAGGACCACTTGCCCATTTGTGGCATCACTCACAGTGATCTGGGACCACCCACAATACCTCACAGACATGCCAACAGGTCATTCTGATAGAAGTAATTTTTTCTTTCTTTATTTTTTTAAAATATTTATGGGTCTTTCGCCTTCATGAATGTCAGTGCATGAGGAGGACAGAAGAGGGCATGGGATCCCCTGGGACTAGAGTTACAGATGGTAGTGAGCTGCCATGTGGGTGCTGGGAATAAAACCAGGATCCTCTGGAAGAGGAGACAGTGATCTTAACCACTAAGTCATCTCTCCAGCCCCAGATAGTCTTCAATTGAGGCTCTCTCTTCTTCATGAGACCATAGTTTGTATCCAAAACTATGTCAGGATATACACATACATATATACATATATACATACATACATACATATATACATACATACATACATACATACATACATACCGTTTACATTCTTTAGAAGCATAGCAGCCTTTGTCTTAGAACTAGGCAGAAAAGCACTATAGAAACTGATGAGACAAAGATTTTGTTTCCCCATAGTATTCCCCAGTATAAGCTTCCTGGTTTGATTTCTGTACCACGTTATCAAGAGAAGATGGAGAGACTGGGTGATGTGAAATTTTCTTGTGTTACTTTTTACAATTTCAACATATGGGTAAAATCATTTTAAAGTAAAAAAACTAAGAAAATTATCTAACACAAAAACACAATGGCTGTGTATCTCTGATCTTTGGCCCTCCAAATAACAATCTCTAGTGTTCAGTAAATAAAAAATGGCTTTGATGCAAAGTGAGGATACAGTGGCTGTCCATCAGCATTCACCCTCTTCTCCAGACACACACACACACACACACACACACACACACACACACACACACGTGCGCGCGCGCACATGCATGCCTCTCTGGACCACCTTTGCTTCCCTCCATGGGCAGGATGGGCTTTGGTATTATCCCAGATGAGTTTCCTGCCCATTCCAGACCCACTCAATAATCCTGCAATGGCTCTGCCTGCTACAATCAGATTTCTTGGCAAAGTTTTGATGCTCCCAATGACTTAGTCTCTGCAGCCACTTCTCTCACGAGTTTCTTGCTCAGGTTTTTCCACTTACCACTTACTGGTCCACTATATAGCCCTGAATGGTAAAGCTTAATGTGTAGACCAGCCTGGCCTTGAAATCACAGGGATCTGCCTACTTTCACCTTCCTCGTGCTGGGATTAAAGGCATGCATCACTACACCCAGTGTCTACCTTGAGTTTTGAGACAGGGTCTAATGGTTGCCTAGAATTCCCCAAGCAAGCTAGACTGGCTGGCCAGGGAGCCTGGAGGATCTGCCTGTCTCCAGGTGGACACCTATACTAGGATTGCAGGTGTACTTGCCATGCCCAGCATTTTTTACATGGATTGGAGAGGTGCTGCTCAGGTGTTCCTGCTTGCGAGGCAAGCATTTTATCTATTGAGCCATCTCCCCAGCCTCTGCAGTAAATTTATTTGATCTCACCATTGAATCCCCAGCCCTTAACACAGAGCCAAACATGAAACAGGTGTGCAAAGAATGGTCAGGGGTAGGGGGAGTGAGAGAGAGAGAGAGAGAGAGAGAGTGTGTGTGTGTGAGAGAGAGAGAGAGATGTGGACATGACAGGCTGGCCCCAGAGTACTCCAGAAATGAGGACACCCTTTAGTCCTATTGCAGACTGATTTGTGCTCCCTTCAATTTATATGTTGAAAACTCCAGTCTTCATCAACCTCGATATATCATCAAATTTGGATAAAGGGCAATTTATAGGTGATCGGTGGTATTAGAATAGGCCCTGATCCAACACCACTAGCATTATCACAGGAGGAAACCAGCACACAATGCACACAAAGAAAAGACCACATAAAGACACACCAAGAAGACACCATCTGCAAGCCTAGGAGCGAGGTCTCAGGAGAAACCAAGTCTGCCCACAGCTTGGTCTCAGACCTGTAGTTCTGGAAGCTATTTAAGCTGTGCAGACTGTGGGACTTATGGGAATTCACTCACAGGAACACAAATTCCAACCCATCCACCCAGTGTGCATTTTGATACTGTCCTGCAGAAAGGGATCGACGAGGCCAGCTCAGTGTTAGCGGCATTAGATGCTGCTGGTGGTGCTATCTCTGTGGTCTTATTGCTGGTTTTATTCTGTTAAGCAGGTTTGGCGCATATAGGATGGAGGAGGGATTATTTAAAAAGTAACCCCCTGGGTGTTGGTAGTGCACTCAGGAGACAGGAGCAGGCGGATCTCTGTTAGTTTGAGGCCTGGTCTACAAAGGGAGTCCAAGACAGAACAGAGCTACTATAGAGAGAAATCCTGTCTTGAAAAAAAAAAAAAGTAAGACCCTAATTCTTAGGCCCACCATTGTCACCCACTAGTTTAGGGCCCCTGGAGAACCACTTCTGCTGGCCTTACATACATACAAAGAAGAGGGACTGCTACACTGTCCACCCCCAATTCCCCATCTAAAATTTAAGTCCTGACCTTACAGGTAAGGTGGCGGATGCTACAGCCTCCTTAGTGACTTCCTGCAGGGTGATCCAAGGCCTGCCTTCTCCCTGAGCCATGGCATGCTATCTCCCCCACAACTGCCCCAATCCAGATCAGATGCTCCCTCAGCAAATCGCGGTAATAAATATGGTCTGAAGCGACTCCAGCTCTTACGGCCTTAATAAATGGGTTGCCATAGTGGCAAATTCAGACAGGGAGAGCATCTTTTCAATAAAGCCTGAGAGGGTTATTAATAACCTTAATGTAGTGCCGCCAGAGCCGCAGCCTCACTTCCATCCTTGGGCCCAGGACGCTCAGATGGACCAGCAGAGCTGCCTTGCTGTGCCCAGCATGGGACAACCCAGGAGCAAGGTGGTTTGAGCAGGTCAGCTGAACATCCAAGCAGTTCACAAGGGGGACACGTACCCACATCAAGCTATCCAGCGACCTTCTTAACACTCTTTTCTACAGGCCATGAGAGCAGGTAACATGGCCTGGGGGCTGAATGGGGTCACACTGTCACGGTGGACAGTCTGGGCTGCAGTCCAGCTGAGTGCTCCTCAGGCCAAGCCTGGCTATGTTGTTTAACATTGAAACACCCCCTACGGGGTCTGGGTGCTTAGATCAGTCAGCAAAGTGTTTGCCCTGTGCCAGAGTTAGTTTCAGTTATCCACTTGGCACAATCTAGAGTCACCTGGCAAGAGGGAACCTTACGTGAGTAACTGCTGGGGTCGTGTTAGCCCGTGTTATGTCTGTGAGGAACTTTAATTTCTAATTGATGAGGGAGGGCAGAGCCCATGGTGGGTGGTGCCATCTCTAGACAGGTGGGCTTGGGTTGTATAAGGAAGGAGTTGAACAATCCAGTCAGCAATGTTCCTCCAAGCTCCTGTCTCCAGCTTTCTGCCATAAGTTCATGTCTAACTTTCCTCAAAGAAGGCCTGGAACCTGGAACTGTAAGATGAGTCAAACTCATTCCTCCATAAGTTGCTTTGGGTCAAGCTAGAACACCATACAAACATGAGGGCCTGAGTTATAACCCCTGTGCTCATTTAAAAAGAAATTAGGTGTGACTATCTGAGCAAGTGTGTGTATGTGTGTGCCTGTATACATGTTTGTGGGGAGGCCAGAGGTTAAACCTAGGTATCTTTCCTCTGAGCTGGCCCCCTACTTTAGAGAAAGGGCCTCTTGCTGTCCTGAAACTAGCAAATAGGCTAGGTTAGCTAGCCAATGAGCTCCAGCAATTTCTCTGTCCTCACCTCCCCAGCTCTGGGATTATAGGCATGTGCCACCATACCTGGCTTTATTATGTGGGTGCTGGCGATTGAACTTAGGTCTTCATGCTTGGGTGATGCTACTTTACTGATTGAGCCATCTCTCCTATGTCACGTAAAAATGGAGTAGTTAGTTAGATTAGCTTGCCTGTACCACTGGGCATCTATCTTGTTCACTATTTCACAATAGATGATCAGTAAATCTTTGCCAAATGATTCAGGACATGGATGAGTAAGTGACCAGGAACACCTTGAAGTCCTATTATGCAGAGGACATAGAGGTATAGAATGTACTGTGGAGTAGCAGAAGAGTCGAGAAGCTTCCCAGATGGGAGATTTCTTATGAGGTGAAAGGTGAAAGACCAAACTTTCAGCCACTGTAATCAGGTCTGAAAGCCAGACACATAGATGCAATCACAGGAGAGATGGACATGACCTCATTCTCTTTGACTCTGTGGTGGTCAGAGATTGATAAGAGGTCTCTGTAAAAGGACCAGGAAGAAAATATTTTGTAGCCTTTGAGGACAGACAGACTTCCTCAGAAGTGTTCAGCTCTGCCACTGGAACATGAAAGGAGCCAGAGATGACATCTAAGCAAATGCGTACAGCTGAGCTCCAGTATGGACGTTTATTTACAGGAGCTGGGAAGATGGCTTAGCCTGCAGAGCGCTTGCCTTGCAAATGTGAAGGCCAGAGTCTGATCTGCAGAACCCATGGAAAGAAGCTGGGTATCGTTCATGTTTATAATTCTAGAGCTTGGGAGGTGGAGACAGGACTCCTGGGAGTTCACTGGCCCCCAGCCTAGCCAATGTGGTAAGATTTAGACTAATGAGAGACCCTATCCCAAAGGACATGGTGAGTGTCCTTGAGGATAACACTTGAGTTTGTTCACTGGCCTACACGTGGGCACATAATCACCCACTCATATATACCTGCACACACACACACACACACACACACACACACACACACACACACACACAC
>NW_026586589.1:5016069-5026069 GCF_907164565.1 Psammomys obesus
CACACACACACACACACACACACACACACACACACACACACACACACCTTTGTTTATGGGAACAGGTTGCTTGTAGATTGCCTCATAGATGATTACATGTCAGTTCCCTCATCAGAGGGTGTTATCTTTCTTCAGTGCAGATCTATACCCAGCTTTGTCACTGACTCTTAGTCCTCTGTCTCCACTTTCCTTCAAAGAACCCTGAGCAGTGAGTAGGACAGACAAAGAGGCTCTTGCAGACTGAGGCTTATCCCTAGACACATAAAAAGGAGCATGCTACCATTTAGAGACCCAGACCATGTATCATACCTTCTCCATATCATCATCCCTGAAAGAGTTGGCTCTGATTTCTCCCTCACTTTTACAGTTGACTAAACAGTCTCAAGGAGATGAAATGACTTACGGTCACCCAGCTAGTGGCTCAGAGTGTATTTATTAAGAAAATGTGTTGCTCACCCATTCTATCTACATGCTTTTTTTTTTTTTGTTTTTGAGTGAGAGACACAGCAGACTCCTGGACTCAAGATACTCACTCTATACTTGGGAGAAGTGGGCAGTCAACAGACTAAACAAGTAAACAACACAGGTGTTTGAAGGGGATAAGGGTTTATCCATTAGGATAGACGTGTTTTCAAATGAAGAATGGCAAATCTCCCATGGTCTGTGATTCCAGTCCCTCCCACTATCCTGTTTTGTAAATGGAGTTCAGTTGGGACCTTCACTGACATCTACTTGAGTATTGTCTAGGCTGTGTTTTGTTCTACAGTGGCCGAGGATTGTAACAGAGACTATTTAGCTCTCTAAGTCAGAAAAGGTATGTGACTCCTGGTTTGGAACAACCCGTCTTATCTTTTGCCTGTACTTCAAGTCTTTCTGGGTTGGTCCATGCCCACAACTTATTGGTCATCCAGGGACCCAGTCTGGTGACACACCTCCATTTCAAATTTTCGTTCCCTGTAGGCTTTGAAATGCCCATTCCCAAAGTGGCATGTGCTGTTTCTTCTCCAGCTTTATCTACTCCAAGAAAACAGTACAGGACTTTGCTGAGGGCTTAGAAAGTGAACAGTATTTGGTGAGCCATTTCAATGACTGCGCACATTGTCAGAGGTACCCAAGGAGACCTAAGTTGTTGAGGATGGCAGGGGCTTTTGGTTAGGTGTCTATGTGGAGGCCAGAGGATGATCCTAAGTATCTCCCCATGTGTTCCTTCACCTTGAGGTTTTTTTTGTTTCATTTTTATTTTTGAGTGAAGATCTCTCATTGAACACGGAGCTCATTGACTGGGCACACTGGCAGGCAAGCAAATCTTAGGAGCCTCTTATCCGTGCCTCCCATCACTGAGCTTGAGAAATAGTGGACAAGATAGATGCCCAATGATACGGGAAAGTTACTCTAGCTGCCCCATCCTATGTGACATAGGAGAGATGGCTCAGTAAGTAAAGTGTGTGCCACCCAAGCATGAAGACCTAAGTTCAATTACCAGCACCCACACGTTAAGCCAGGCATGGTGGCACATGCCTGTAATCCCGTAGCTGAGGACACAGGGGTCACTGGAGGCTACTGGCCAGCTAACCTAGACTATTTGCTAGTTCCAGGTCAGTGGGAGACCCTGTCCGTAAAGTGGGAGGCAGCTCAGAGGAAAAGTACCTAAAGTTGACCTCTGATGTCCCCCCACACACACAGATGCAGGCACACATATGCATATACCTGCTCATATAGTCACATACAATACTCTCCACAGGGAGAAGTCAAAAGATAATGGGCAGACTTCCTGGCCAATGACTCATGCATTACATAATCATGAAAAGGAAAAAAGAAATGCCCATTAACTCTCGATCACATGCCAGAGCTTGCCCTAAGGGATTTACCCAATCATCTCTACCAAGGGGAATAAAGAAGGAAGCTGGGTTCTGATCAAAACACAAGAAAGTGAATGGATAAGATACATGGTTTCTTCACCTATAAAAAGGTGGTCCGTGATTTCAACCCAAAGTCTGCTGTGGACACTCAGGCCATCATGACCTCAAACATGAAATCTGTGGTTCACTTTTCTCTGCTCTCTGCTCAAGGACACTGAGGACCAGTCAGTCAGTCCTCTTAACCACTCACTCTCTCATTCATTGCACAGACAGGAGTGAAAGGACTGCTCAGTGACAATGACAGCAGAGGTCACTCTGACCTTCCCGGGACTGGTAATTGTATAGCACCCAGAAAATCTCACTAGATACCCTTGAAACAAGCTTATCTCCCAAAGGACCCACTGAACGTGGTTCACCCTGTCTGCCTGACAGCCACACTGAGGGCAAGAGGTCTTCAGAAGCCACCATGGATGGAGCAAAGGGTATGCTGTCTGGTCCTAACATATACCATCTAAATGGTGTCATAAGCATATCTTGTTCCCCATGACCATAAACTCCTCACTCAAACGATGGGCACCACATCAACCATCCAGACAGGTGCTATGGGATGCCACAGCTAACGTGTATGTAAAGCAGCATCTGAGTCCTCTGAAAGAACTAAACGACAGGCAGCCCAAACAGAAGCTAATTCTCATCAGCTGCCTCGTGGGCGTCGTGCACCTTGGCACTCCACCTGCATTCACTTGCCTGATTCTCACAACCCGACTGTGGTGGCTAGAGCAAAAGCAAACAGAAAAGGCAAAGGGTCAGCCAATAGGGATCCAACGATCTCTGCTTACCCCATCTCCCCATCTCATATTTGCCAAAGAAGAAAATACCCCTTGGATCCTCATGTCTGCTGGTCCAATGAGCCCTGTGTGGAAGGGCTCCTTTCAAATCCATCTGGGATTTAATCAGACCCCACACCCAACTCACTGTTAGCTTGTGTGGTTCCCCAACGGGGCCTCTGAACCATAAGGCCTGCCTAGAAGGTTATCTGAAGGGCGCCAAGGAACCAGAGAGAAAACCCCAAGGGGTAGACCAGAGAGGTTCATCTCTACCCCAAACATCAGCAGTCTCTCTTCCCATCTTTTACAAGCCATTGCTTTCTTCAGAAAACCTCTGTAAGGTTAACTCACTCCTCTATCTTCAGGGCCCGCATTCTGTGGAGCTTGCTTTCTGGCCTCCGGCCCCTTTTCTCCAACTATCCCCATGACTGACGCCTGGTCTGTTAAGACTAGAGTCTTTGGGTGCCTCGTTGATGTCACCTCTCTGTGGTGACCACTGTGGTAGCCAGTCCCATAGCACTCTACTGTGTCAGCATGGAGGGAGCAGCGCACAGCAGGAGGGACTGATTCAGGAAGCCCCAGCACTGAGTGACCATGGAAAGTCAACGGCACCCTGTGCCTCAGTTTCCTCATCTGGAGGCTGCGGCAGCACACTGGCCCGCCAGTGACAGAGATCGGCTTGCACAGTGCTAGGCACACAAAGAAAGTAGCGATGGCAGTTGGAGCTCACGGAGACAAAGCCTTCATTAAGGACATTAAAAATAAAATACTCTGTGTATACCAACCCCTGTACAAACCCCAGTCTTCTGTCTTCAAAGCATTCTTTAACGTCACCCTCAATTGTGATTCTGCAAGCAACTGCAGCACAGAGAGCCCACGCATTTTTGCCTAAGATCACACAGCCAATAGGTCAGACAGCTGACATGCAAAAACAAGCCCCTCCTATCCCAATACTAACTCACGCTCACACACCCATCTGCACTACCAATTCCTGAGCCTACGCCCTTCCAGAGTCCTCTCAGGCCTTCCCTTCTGGGAACCCTGCTTTCCTGGAGCACCCAGAACCCAGCCTGGACAGCCTGGAAGCCTTTGACCTCCTCTCTCTGTTTCCCAAACCAGTGCCCGAGAAGTGACCCATTCCTTGCGGAGCCCCCGCCAAGCCCTCAGCCTGACCCCCACGTAATGAAGGGAATTAATATGGCCAAGCCTCCAGCCCAGCCGAGCAGTTTCCCAGCAGCCCCGGCCAGGCCTCTAATTGATTAGGCCATAAAGCCTGGGCACTAAATTGAAAGGAGCTGCACTAATTCTCTTTTATGTTAAATTTCTGTCTTTCCCCTTTATCGAATCCCCCGTCCAATGCCCCTTTCCCTCCCCACCATGGGCTTGCTGTGGGCCTGTTTTTCCCGTGCACAGATTAAGTACCTAATCAAAATCTTGTCTCCCCTAATGGCATAAAATTGAAAGATAGATATTGCACTTTACACAGCTGATTAAACACTCGAATGTGGCTAAATGCTTAAAGGGCTTGTTACATTAACTAACTCTGTCATCTGCCCACCGTCTTATAATTGCGTGTGCTCGAGCTGCTTCAGGGGAGGCACACACAGCACCTCCTCTTTGGTACCCCCTCCCACTCCTTCCTGCCTACCATAGCTGAGCAAGGGTACAGAGTGAGGGGAGCCAGGGAGTGGCCTCAGCTCTTCTCCTTACCCCCAACCTTGGGGGCAGCCTTCATGTAGGCTCACCTTTAATACCCAAGCTCTCCCACTTCCCCAGGCTGCCTAAGACACCCACAGTAGCCCAGTACAACAGACCCTTGACCTCCTTTGCTCCCCAAAGCTCCTCTATGCCTAGCTTCATCGCGAAGCCAGTTCCTGAGAGGAGGCCATGTATATGGCCAGGATAACCTGTGGTTATCTTGACTGAGTCTTTGACTCTTAACATTCTTCTCCCTCATCCTTGGTGCTCAAATATTTGGGAATAGAAACATCTGGTAGCTATGACGATGAAAGACGGTGGATGCTGGAGAAAAGGGAGCCATTTGGCACTGTGCTCCCCGAGCACCCTACGCTGACTCTGCACTCACTCAGCACAGGTGGAAACTAAGGTCTGCCTGACCCCTCACAGCAAACTAGTGGAGAACTGAGTCCTGACCACTTTGGCCATGTCAACGGATGAGGGGGCAGGTGGGCTCCCTGCTCTTGTCATTAGGAGCAGCTGTCACCATCACAGTAGCCAAAACCAGAGAAACAACACTTTACAAATGGAGGAGTCATAGAACGTGGAAAATGCAGTAGACAGTGACGGGGAAGCAGGGATCTAGAGCGGGGAGTAATTCAAGCTCTGCCTCTGCCACCGGCTTTCTCTGGAATTTTGGGCAAAATTCCTCAGTCCTTCCAGCCTGCAGGCCATGGGTATTTACAGAACGCCACTTGTATGTCAAATTCTGAGCCACACATGGGTGATGTTACAGGTTGTTCCTCCCTTCCTGGAGCTTTCTGCCAAGAAAAGAGGGATGGTGAGATGGCTTAACCAGGAAAAACACTCACCACCAAACCTGGCAGTCTCTGTTCAGTCCCCTGGATGCTTATGGCAAAAGGAGAAAAAGCCAACTCCTGACCTCCACATGGCCCCTATGGTACACATGTACCCACACCACACACATCACACACACACACACACACACACACACACACACACACACACAGTAAATAAATAAAATGTGTTTTAAAATAAGAAAATATTATAAAAGAATCCCTACATAAAGAATATGCTACGGATCGTGAAATTGGAATAAACCCTGAGGTAGAAAAGTTCTATCAAGCAAATAACAGCAGCATCCCCAAAGGGCTCAGCTACCAAACCACAGGGTATAGTAACTAACTCCCTTAGTTGTTCAGTGGAGCTCTGTGAGTGGGATACACCAGGATTAGGCCTGGGGCACTCAAAAGGGTCACCTCTATATCAGTAGCAAAGGTGTTTTAAGTGGGGGACAGCAAGTGCAGAGATTCAATAGGATTCGGCTGTCCCAAGCCAGCATGGCAGGAGAGCGGGGATCCGGGAATGGGTAGCGTCTACTGTTCCCTCCATGTGGCCCTGGCGACTGGCATCAGTTGCGGCCTCAGTTTCCCCATCCTTTAAACGGTAAACAACATGAGGCTACGGCAAGGAGCGAGTGAGAGAGTGAGAAAATGCCTACCCTGCTCCTGTCTCGGTAAAGACAGACACTCAGCCGGGCTTGAACTCTTGAATCTTAACCCCATTCTACCTGAGAAAGAAGAAAATATTCAGTCTTCCTTCTCCCACCTCTTCCTCTGTGTTTGTCTCTGTCCTCTCCGCCGATCCTTACTCTCCTCTGAACTGTTCCACCCCTTCTTTTAGAATCATTTCTTTCACTGTATTTTTTTTTTGCATTCACACATACACACACACACACACACACACACACACACACACCAGCTGCCCAATAGTTCAAGTAAATTAGTTGTGAGAATGGCAACTGCCACCCCTACTGTACAGGAGCTTTGAGCTTAAAGGCCTGCCACCACTCAACTCCTGTCTCCACACCCCTGGGTTAGTCTCAGGAGCAGATCTGATGGTCCTGTCTGTCAGCAGCCAGTTCCCCACCCGTGGGAGCCCTGACACTATCTGTGGGTACCTCCAGTCCTCACCGCAGCGGCCCCTCCTTCTCTCTGCAGCCGCTGCAGAAAGGGCCTCTCTCCCACTGGGCCTCTTTTCTACCGCTCACTTGAGGGGACTACGGACTTCTTTTACTGAGTGCTTCCTATTAAAGATTCATAAAGGCACAACATGTATTTTAATAAGGCAGGCTGTACATTACCAAATTCAAACACACTCAAAGCATGCCACTAAGAGCTAGGGGCAGGGCATTTCCCGAGGCCAAGGGTTCTGTGACCAGGTGGAAGAAATGCAGTGATTTAGGTACCCCTCCTCTTGGGGTCCCCTAGGCCCTCCCACCCAACCCTTATGACAGAGTCAAGGTAGTTGTCCACTCTGAAAATACAGATACCCACATGTATGCACATGTGTTCATTCATATACTTATACATACATATATATCACATTGACTCACATGTAAGTATGTTCATACAGGCATGGATAATATTACATGTGCTCATACAAGTACACTTACACACACACACACACACTCGTGTGCTCACACACACACTCACACACATTTTACTCATGCACACAACCTTCCCATTTTCCAGGGATGTAGATTTTCAGTCCTGGGCAGGCAGGAATAGGTGGTCAGCCTCCAACATACACACAGGCACAGACCATGCGCCACATTCGTGTCCTCAGATACTTGGCCACTGTGAAACTCAGCCTCTGCGGCTTATCAGGATGTGAGGGTGGAGAAGGATTTAGGTTGGGGCTCTGACCCGCTCAGAGCCACAATTAAAGGACCTCCTTGTGCTTCTGCTCTGCTCTGGACCATTTGTCTTACACATGGATGTCCAAGTGTTTCAGTCTTACTTGTTTAAAAGGCTTTGGAGCCACTGTGTCACCTTTCACCTTTATTGGCACCCTGCCCACATGCGTCACATCTCTTTCTGTTCCCTCGTCCATCCAGATCCCAGCTGAGCTGCCTGTACCTTTATAATAAACCTCAAAGCCAGAGACCTGAAGCCCTCTAACCTTGTTGCCTTTTTTCTGCTATTTTGAATATACTGAGCACTTAGCATTTCCACATGGATTTTGGAAGGAATTAAGTGTTTTGGTGGTGGGGGGGGGGGTGTTTTTGTTTTTTGGTTTTTTTGGGTTTTGTTTTTTTTTTTAGTAAATAAAAGCTGTTATTTTCTTTTTTCAATTTCCTTTTTATTAGTTTGTTGTTGTTGTTGTTGTTTTTACAATTTATTTACTTTGTATCCCAGGCCTCAACCAAGAATTAAGTTCTTAATGATAAGAATTCTTAAGAATTCTTCAGACATGATCCAGACACAAAACATATTGCTTTTTTAAATATTTTTCTATTTTTCAGTGATGTCTTGGAGTTTTCAAATATTACTCTTTCTTATCTCTTGTGAGAATTACCAAAAAGCATTTTATATCTTTATTTTATGGTAAATTGTTATTGCCCTTTTAGAGTGAGAAAACTTCATTAAAAAGCAAAGTAACAAGAATGCATCAGAAAGAATTGCATGTGGGCTTGGTCACATGGGCAAATATACTCAAGGGCCCTGATTATTATTTGGGGCTTCCTTTTATGAGCTTAAATAGAAGAAGTTTGGTTACTAAGCATAATTTGAGTGGCTCTGTATTTTTCTTTTCGTTGTGAGAGCCTTCTATTTTCTTATTTTAGAGAGTATTTGAATTACATTTCTCCTTTTCCTTTCCTCCCTTCAAGCCCTCTCCCATACCCCTCCCCACTCTCCTTCAGATTCATGGCCTCTTTTATCATCAGTTGATATTACAAGAAAGATGTTTTTGTATGTACATATATATTCTTAAATATATGTTGGGTCCATATAGAGTTGGGTCCATATAGAGTTACTTGTATATAAGCTTTCAGGGCCAAATATTTGGCACTGGACCGCCAACTGGTGTTTGCTTCCCTGGGGAGAGACACCTCTCCTGATCCTGTTACTGGTTTTAATTTTAATTAACAAATGTTCACCACTTGTAGAAACACAACTGATTTTCTGCTGTGTTTGTATCTTCCAGCCTTACTACCGTCAATCATTTGTTCTAAGAGCCATGGATTTCCCTTCTTTGCCTTTCTCCCCTCTTTCCCCATTTGGGCTTTGTCTCTTTGAGAGAGGGTCTTGCTACACAGGCCAGGCATGGCTGCCATCCCTCTGCCTCTGACTCCGAACTACTGGGATCGCAGGCATGCATTGCCATGCCCAGGCATGGGATTTTCTCTGCATGTCATGTCAACAAAGAACAATGTAGTTTATCTGCTTCGAGCGTCTTCCTTTTTTGTGGATGACTTCTGGCTTCTTCTTGCCTGTTGTAGTGACCAGGCCCCTGGTCCAATAGTGAATAGAAGCAGCAGAAGGACATTCGTGGTTCCTCTGTTTTGTGGAAGAATTGGTGTATATTTACGTAGTATTATCTTGTTTCCTAAACATTTGATAAAATTCTCCAGCAAAGAATTTTATGTGGGTTTGGAGGGGGGCATTTTGTTTAGTTTGGGTTTTTTTTTGTTTTGTTTTGTTTTGTTTTTTGTACTTGGGATGGAACCCAGAGGCTCACACATACAAGGAAGGGGCTTTTCCACCGGGCTGTATCACTAGCTCTACTTTGTATTTTTTATTCGCTAGCTCTATTTCGACTTTTTATATTGAGGCAGAGTCTTGCTAAGTTACTCAGGCTTTCTCTGTAGGCCAAGAAGGCCTTGAACTTCTGATCCTCCTGCCTCAACTTCCCAGCCAGTAGGGATTAGAAACTTGTGCCACTAGCTCCAGTCTGAAGTTTTCCTTATTAAAAAGATTTTAATTACAGATTTGATTTTTCTAATAGATATTGATCTATTCAGATATCATTGATTTTTCCTCTATTTTCTTCTGTAATATTGATTTTTCATGCTGAACTTTATTATTTCATCTTCTTGGTGTGGGTAAAATTCAACTTCTTTGGATTTCAATTTTATTATTAACATTGTGAATGGGAACAATGTCCTGATATATATGTGGAGGTCAGAGAAAAACTCTGTGGAGTCAGTCTTCAATCTTTACCTGGGTTCCAGAGCTTGAACCTAAGTGGACAGGCTTACACAGTAGAGCCATCGTGCCCGCCCCAACTTTAGATTCTTTCTAATTGACTCAGTTCAGAGCTGAGGTCATTTATTTCTATGTTCTCCCTTCTCAAGTATACATACTTAACTACCATCCATTTCCTGACAATTGCTGCCATGGCTTACCACACAAATTCTACATGATCTGTTTCATTCCGACAGGAATGTTTTCTTCCTTCATTCTTTGTTCCATGTCTGTTTGGAAGTATTGTGTTTAGTTTCTAAATGTTTGGGGCTTTCCCAGAGACCTATTTGTGGTGGGTTTTCTAAGTTGATTCTATTTTGGCCAGACGAGACACTGCATATGACCCAAATCCATTTAGAGCTATCAAAGCTAATAGATTAGTCTTATAGCCCAGAACACAATCTATCTCAGCACCCTTAAAAAAAGGGCATGTTTCCTTCTGTTTTTAGGTGGAATATTTTATAGATGTCAATTAGTTCAGATTGGTTGATGGTATTGACAATGGGGGATGGAGGCAACCCAGAATAACGCTATCCTCAGTCTCAAGTTACACACACACACACACACACACACACACACACACACA
>NW_026586589.1:5027266-5060763 GCF_907164565.1 Psammomys obesus
GATAGATAGATAGATAGATAGATAGATAGATAGATAGATAGATAGATGGGTTTTTTAAAGACCTGTTTAGGAAGCCACAGTAGAATATTGTCATTGAATCAGGACTTTGCCTCTTTGCTAGGAGACACACAGGTTTGTATAAGACAAGATATCTGGCACCGTAAATGGCCAGTTTTTCCCTGGCTTCGTGTAAATGGGGTCACCAGCAGACTAATGGCCAAAGTGTAACCAGTGAGGTGGGCTTTAGAGACCCTCAGCCTCTCCCGCTTCAGAATCCTCTCCAAGTCATGAGTCCTCACGGCCAATGCTCAGCTGAGAGGGGAGCCTGGGGAAATGTTTGGGACAGAAATCCGTCTCCTCAAATAATAGGATACATGTGACATAAAAGTAGAAGGAGAGACTATGTGGGGGAGAAGAGAACCAGCAAGAGGGGCAGCAGGGAAGAGGAGAGGGGGAGGGCAGAGGAAGAGAATAAGAACAAAGTATAATGGCGTCTACTTACGAAAATGCTATAATTAAACCCACTACTCTCCATGCTAACTTAAAAATACATTTAAAAAATACTAATTCACAATAACAACAGCAACAAAAAAAAAATCTGTGTCCTATAATATGGAAGGTTAAACGTTGCTATTAGTTTCCCTGATCAAAACAACTTAAAATAAGCCAAATCCATTTCTTCTATTGCCTAAGACCATGAAAAAGTTCAAAGGAATTATCAGACCAGAATCTACATGGAGACTACACCCCCAGCGAGGCCTGAAGGCCTAAGCATCCTTTGTTCTGTGAGTATTCTCCACACCTACACAACTTGAGCCCACATCCTCATAGCCTTATGAACACAGGAGAGAGGAGACAAAGAGAAGACTACGGGCGGTGGGAAGATTTTTTTTTTTCTTCTTTTGGTGTCTTGTCTTAAGATTCTTCTCAATCCCACCATGACCCCAAAAAGGCATAGAGCAAATGAATGAGTGAAGTAAGCTCTTTCCTGGCCCTGGTAACCCCAGGAGGCCTGAATAAAAACTCACTTAGCACAGACAAGAGCAGCAGTGGGGAGAAGCCAGCTCTTCACTGAGGATGTGGCTTTATGTAAATCTCCCCATGGTTCAAAGCCCTCCCTGGCCATAAAGCCTACACTCAAGGACCCAGCATTGGCCACACCCTCTGGCACTTGACTGAATCTTATGCAAATAGAGGAGAGAAACATCAACGGCTCACACTGCGATGACCTCCAAAAAGAAGTTCTCCACAGCATCCCTAGGACAACACTGCACCCTGCTGCTAGTCCAGAGGGCTCCGTTAAACTCCAGACAAGCTGGCAGGTCTGGCTTATCCCTTGGCCATTAGAGTTGACAGGCTGGAACAGGCACAATGGTGCAGACCTGTCCCAGCACTTGAGAGATGAAAGCAGGAGGAACACGAGGTCCAGTCCAGCCTGAGCTATAAATTGAGACCCTGTTCCAAAAATAAAATGAGAGAAAAGACTCAAGGAAGTGATGATTAAAGCTACCCAAGGTGGCACTGCTCTGAATCCCCCTCAGGTATTTCAGAAGCACAAATCACTTCAATGCAGTTGATATGCTGATTACAAATCATTTTATTGATTAAAATAACAAGCAAATCTTGGCTACCCTAATTACAGTTACTATATATATATATATATTCAAAGATAAGAAAACAACATCCATGAAAATATAATCAATAATTATATATTTGCACAAATGCAGACCTTCTGGTACAAATTTCTCACGTGCACACATATGCCACAAAGTATACCTGGTATTTGGCTGTGGAAAATGTATGCATAATGATTTAAGAGAATTCCTTTGGTTTTCTTTTAAATAAACCTTAATATTAGGGTCTGGGTGCAAGCCTCGCACATGGGAGCTGCTTTTCAAAATATACCATAAGGTTTTCAAAAAAAATGAGACCAAAGGGATGAAAGACCTCCAAGGGCACGTGAATAAATATAAAGCTGGGGTCCCATCTCTTTGTGCCTCTTTTGTGAGACCCCTGAGAATGCACCCTGCGGGTGGGAAAATGAGAGTCATTCACCAGTGCTCAACCCTCACTGGTTGAGAACCAGTCTTAACCAACACTTCTAAACAGTCCTGTTTGCAAGTCAGGCTCCTGGCTCATGATAGTCATGCCCTCAGTCCAACAGAGACAGACAACTGGTGTACTGATGACGCGTCTGCCAGTGATGGCAGGAGGAAGCCACAGGGACCCCAGCAGGCCACTAACCATCCAAGCACAGACTATCCTCTCAGTCATTAATTTACCCATCTTAAAATTACTCTGCCCAGAGTGAATGGAATTCTATGTAAGAAGTGGGAAATAGTAAGAGCTGGAGGGGACGGGAACTCCACAAGGAGAGAAACAGAACAAGATAATTTGAACACAGGGAACTTCCCAGAGACTCATACTCCAACCAAGGACTATTCGTGGAGATGACCTGGAACCCCTGCACAGGTGTAGCCCATGGCAGTTCAGTTTCCAAGTGGGTTACATAGTAATGGGAAGAGGGACTGCCTCTGACATAATCTGATTGGCCTGCTCTTTGATCACCTCCCCCTGAGGGGGGAACAGCCTTATCAGGCCACAATAGAGGACAATGCAGCCACTTTTGATGAGAACTGATAGACTAAGATCAGAAAGAAGAGGAGAACCTCCCCTATCAGTGGACTTGGGGAGTGGCATGCATGCAGAAAGGGGAGGGAGGGTGGGATTGGGAGGGGAGGAGGGAGGGGCTTATGGGGGGATACAAAATGAATAAAGTGTAACTAATAAAAAATTTAAAAAAAAATTACTCTGCCCAGAACTCTGTGAGGGTCTGAAAGTGGAGATGTAACTGGGCATTTACAGCTTCTAGCCTTGGAGGTTTTTCAACCTGCACAGTATTCCTCACTTTCTCACTTTCATACCCCAAACGCTAGGGACACAGGGCACTGTGGTTAAGACCCTGGGTGCTGGATAAGAAAAAATTATATCATTTTTATGCTAATCATCTTAGTTGTTTTGGGGTCACTGTGACAAAAATAATTAATAGAACAACCCCGAAAGAGGAAAAAAAAATCATTTTGCTACTGGTTTCAGAGAGTTCAGCCCGTGGTCACCTGGCTCCGTGGTTCCGGGCCCACTGATAGGCAGAGAGACAATCGTGGTGACAGTAGTATATGAAGGAGGAAGCTCTTCGCTTCACTTCGTGGTGAATAGGAAGCCAAGAGAGCAGCTCCTACCATGAAAGACAGGATGCAGAGCAGAGCTGTAAGAAGAAGAGGCCAGGGCAGGTTCCATCCCCAAGGACCTGCTCCCAGTGACATCAGTTCCCCCAGCCGCACCTCACACTGCACGGTTCCACCACCTTCAACAGTCTTTTCATAGTTTTACTCCATGAATAGAGCCATCCTTTAGGTCAGGGCCCTCATGACCTATCTCTGGAGAGGAGGCATATGCAGAATAGAAATTCAGAGTCATGGGCTTTCTTCATCTCTGGGACATATCTTTTTATTATTTTTTATCTTTTATTTATTTTGTTTTTTTTCAGACACTTGATTCTGCTTCATGTGAGTCTCAGAATACCTTTACCCTCTCCTTTTAATATGTCTATTTCTATTCTTTTTTAAAACACTTTACAACCTGATTCTAGGCCCCCCCTCCTCACCTCTCCTCCCAGACCCATCTTCACACACCCCTGTTTCCATACCCCCCTCTCCTTCTTCTCAGAGAAGGGGAGTCCCCCAAGGTACCTACCCACCTCCAAAGCATATCTTTTTTTTTTTTAAGTAATATCTGCTGCAGTTGGTAAACTCGCTGTTTTCAGAATTTCAACAAGCAAACAAGTGTAGGACACTTGTACATCTTAACCCACTCCAGCTGACAATCAGGTTAACCATTACAGTGACCTTAGACATTTTTCTAAATTCACACGCTCCTTTGTTTATTAACGACGGGGAAGACTAAAGATGACAATTCATGCAGAGTTGTTAGCACAACAGCTGGCATCGGGCACTAGAGCTGCTAAGGAAGAGGAAAAGTGGAAAGATACAGATGGTTGAGTGCCAGCATTTAAGGAACTGAGGGGGTCAAAGGAGGGGTGGGTGCAGGACCAGATCACCAGGGAAGAACAGCTCAGGTATGTGCTCTTCCTATGACTAAACCCATGGATTCTGCTGTTCAGGAAGTCAACTGGGAACCTCACATGGGAAGGCAAGGAGAAGGGTGAGTCTTCTTCAACAACAAGGCTAGGACATATGTGGAAGGTTCTAGAATAGCCTAGGAAACAAATCTCTGGACATGTGCATGAGGGATTATCTAAATCAGGTTATTTAAGGTAAGAAGACTTGCTATAAATTCAGGCAGTCCTATGCGTGGGCTCCTGCACTGATTTCTTCTAATTCTGTAGCTGTTTCTGTACAAATGCAGAAGGGAAGAATTAGGAAAGAATGAATGAATTGTAATAAATTAAAAATAATAATAATAATAAAGATTTTTAAAAAGAATCAGGAAAGAAACTAAGTGGCCTGTGTTCTAGTTTCCTTTCTGTTACTATAACAAAACACTCAGACCAAGAGCAACTTAAAATAGAAAAGGGTTTAATTAATCTTACTGGTTTCAGCTTACTATCTCGGGAAAATCAGGGTAGGAACTCAAGCAAGAACTCAAAGCAGACACCACAGAGGAGCAATGCTTGCTGGCATGCTTACAGGCTCCACAGTTCCTGGACACCTGTCCACAGAAACGTGTCCCAGACAGGCAGGGGGAGGCTCCAAAAAGTGCTGTCCCCCCCCCCCTTGAAAGTCCTACATTAGATGGTAAATAAAAACAGACCAGGACAGATGGCAGCAATGTGCACTTAGAGCAACATGGCTGGGAGCAGAAGCATTGTGCCTGAAAATTTCAGCAAATTATTAGAATAACAACAAACTGTTAGAATAATAGCAGTGCTGATAGAGCCCTTACCAGGGGCTAAGCCCCGTGCTCTGCGTGTGTGTGTGTGTGTGTGTGTGTGTGTGTGTGTGTGTGTGTGTGTGTATGTTACGGTGTTTCTTTAAACATTTCCAAACTCCAGGAGGATTTGGCTTCTGGTTTCATTCTGTTTTCTCTTTTATATCTTGTTCCATGTAATGTTGAATGGAAACATTTGTAAGAAGACTTTCGTTGAAAACAAGCTTCAGGCCAAAACTATGTCCCCTGCCCCTGCCTTCCTGGCACGTCCGTCCGTACAAGGGTATCCTGCCAGTGGCAGGCCAGGGACCACTCTGACAGGATGGTGGTATATCTCCTGCTGCTGCCGTTAGACACAGCTCACAAAGCCAGGCCAGGCCACAGATAAAGAGTGTTGTTTTTCATGCCTGGGAACCTAAAGCGCTTGACTTACAGGCGGAGTTCCCCTTGTAACAATTCTCCTGAAATACAGCCTCAGCCTGTTTGTTGGTAGCACTTGGGCCCAGGAAGCCTTCTTTTCCTCAGACTGTTTAGAAACCGAGCTTTTGTCAGGCATCCAATGTCCCTAGAACCCTGAATGGTTCCCACAGGCCTGCTCTCCATGTACATGCACACACACACACACACACACACACACACACACACACACCATCTCACATTTAGCCAGTCCTAGGTACCAGTAGTAACTCTGTCCTCCTCTGGGAAGCATGGGACCTGGAAGGCCATCATCATACACTTTCTCCCAGGATTCCCCATGACCGGTACCAAGTCATGTGCCAACCATCCTGCATCCATGCCAGTTGGGTGAGCAGATGAAAAAAAAAGAAAAAAAAAAAACCATTCACACCTGCTCTTGGCCTGCTGTGAAGTCTGCACTCAAAGTTTTGGCCTAAGTGCTAAGATCTTGGGTGCTGGCTGCCCTCCCTGCTTGTCGTGGGTACCTGAGCTAGTCCTTTCCCTTCAGTGAAGAAGGGATCATGGGAAGTCAGAGGCTCCACGTTCCTTTCCATACAACAACTCAGCCTGCAGCCTAGACATCAGCCAAAATCCATCAACAGCTATGTGCCTACCCACACCTGACAATTAGGATGCAGAATGTTCCATCAAGTGAATCCGGCTGACTGTATACAGCCAGTGAGAATCCAACTGAGTGTAGACTGTAGCCCCTAGAGCCTCTTCAGGCAAACACTAGGAATGTTTTCCCGGGGACCAAACTCACAGTGGCTCAGATTCCATTAAAGACAACCCTGTAAGCACCCAAACTGGAATCCCCCTGTGAAACCACCACTTCTTTCCAGCATATTCCTCAAAGCTTAACTGGCCTGCCTGGCTACTGTGCTCACTCCTTGTCATCACTGATAGGTTTGGACATTTCCGGCTGAACCAATCACAGTCTCTAACCAGAATTGTGGGAACATAGAAACAGAAGCAATTGGCTGCAAGTCGCCATCTTTCTTCCTCTCCCTCCCCTCACCCTTATGGGAGATGCCTCTATTTGTAATTGCAAGCATATTTCCATTTATGGTTTTATAAATTAATTGTAGACATAAGATTATTGTGTAATTCAAAGTTGATATCTGTAACCACGCCCCCCCATATCTGTTTGTAATCCTTGTTCTATAACCCTCCTGTCTCAATGGTGTGTAAACATTGCTCCCCAATTATCCCCTGACATGCCAATAAAGCAGCTTACAGCCAATCGCTGAGCCAAGAGGAAAGAGAATAGGGCTAGACTTCCTGCCAGTGACAGGAGGAGGAGTTAGAGGAGAAAGTAAAGAGGGAGCCATAGGCAGAGGTCCAAGAAAGAGGAGGAAGATTCAGCTGGAGCAGAAAATGCCATAAGGTCCAAGCATTTCAGGAATTTACCCTGGAGGACCGCCAGATTAGCCTCGAGGGTTAAGACCAGAGTTAATACTTCTCAGAATTGTGCTGTGACGCTTGCTAAGATAATATAATAGAGTCTCAATTATTTGGGTGTTAGCCAGGTTAAGAGAGAAACTGAGAAATAAACACAGTTTTATAAAAATAAATTTGTCAATCAATAAATCAATGCACTAGTAAGTGGCCAGATGAACTATGGCTTAGTGTAGATTGGTAGTAGAACATGCTCAGAGAACTGTGGTGGAAACCCTCAGGGCCGCTGCATTTGGAAGGCTCAAAAGGAGGCAGGTCTCAGAGATGGAAGAGTAGACCATCTATGATAGTTTGGATATGGGATTCCCCACCAAAATAAAAGTAACCCAAAGGTTTAGCATGGATCATTGGAAGAATCGATCATGAGAGCTTTGACATTGTCCATGGAGTGATGCTTTGATGGATCCCAGCATAACGCATTGTCAGGAGGTGGTGGTGAGTAGGTGGTGGGCCTAGTTAGAGGAAATAGCTCACTGAGGACTTGTCCTGAAAAAATTATGCCTGGTCCCAAGCAACTTCCTGACTCCTCTCCGCTTCCAGCCACCAAGATCCAGCCTGGGGTGTTGTTTGTTTGTTTGTTTGTTTGTTTGTTTGTTTGTTTGTTTTTAATACTATTCTCTATCATAATTCTCTGCCTTGGGACAGTGAGATGGTTCAGAGGGTGAAGGTAGTTGCTGCCAAGCCTGATGACCTGAGTTCAATCCTAGGGATTGAAAAGAACTGACCCCTGAAAATTACCCTTTTACCTCTATATGTATGCTGTGGCACTCACATGTGTGTGTGCGCGCGCGCGCGCAAGCACACACACACACACACACACACACACATACACACACATACACACACACCAAATAAAAATAACAAAAATAATACTAATGATGCCATCCCAGTGTGCACTGAAGTGAAGAGCCAAAAGGAATCCTCTCTGCTTTCAAACTGCTTCTCTTCCATTGTCACAGCACTAACTCACGCTTTGTGTGGTTCCTTCAGAGGGGTCCTGGCAGATCCTGGTCTCCAGCATCTCCTTCTGTCTGAGCTGGCTGAGTCTGGCCCTGCTCCCTGCAGCTGAACATTCCCTAAGCTTCTACTTCTGGACATGTGAGTACAGATGGAGATGTAGAGAGAGCCTCAGTCTTCCTTCCAGGAGGCCCAGTGACCTCCCTGAGACACCCTGGCAGGATCTACACTGGCTCAGCATTGAGGAAAGAAATGCAAAGACAAGCCCTGGCCAGCTGTGTGACCTTTAAAAACAGGTATTGGGAGACATTGTGGGACTGAATGACCTTCTTGCTGTACATCTGGACTCTCAGACTCTTGATACTACCATGTGTCCTGGGCACCAGGTTCTCCCAGATGGGTATGAACTTCACCTTTCTTATAGATGAGCCTGGGGGCTGGGGTGAGGTGTTGGCAGCAATGCTGATGACAGGTGCCACTGGCACTCCTCAGGAGGAACTCAGGTGGCACCTGTCACTGCTGGAAGAAGTCATTCACACCAGATCTACCTCCTTGCACCACCCTGCCACTCGGTGTCGGGGCCTCCGACAAGTGAGGGAAGGAGACATTCACACTTGTGTTTGCAAACTGTCACCTTTATAAAATAGGCGGTGTTTGCTATTACAATTCAAAACACTTGTGTCAAGTTTTGCTTTTAATTAAATCCTGTGCCTTTGACTTGCTAAAGAGTATCAGAGGACACGTGGCCTCCAGGAAGCAGGAGAAAGAGGAGAAAAAAATGTAATAGAAGCTTCCAGAAGAATGAAAACTCCTCTTAAGCCTCCTGACCCTGACCCTGGAGCTCTGCTTGGAGAGGTGAAAAAATGGGGACCGAGGCTAACAGCACAGTCGCGTGTCCAACACTTCTTCCCTGCCTGCAGAACTACAGCAAAGCTTGGGTATCAGACAAATCCTCAGGCCTGGGATGCTGCTCTCTCCTAACCACAAGGACCCAGAGCTATCTGCTGGGTGAAACTTTATTTTATAACAACGGCCCTTGGAGCTGGGAAGATGGCTCTGTGAGTGAAGTACTTGCTGTAAAAGGACCTGGGTTCAGGTCCCACTCCCACTTGGGCATGCGGATAGACCAGGCAGACCCAGCATCTTGCTGGCTGGCCAGCCTAGCCAAAATGGGAGAGTTTCACATTCTGTGAAGAGATCTTAGAGAGGAGAAGGGCACGAAAGGAAGATAGCTCAACATCAGTCTCTGGCTTCTACTCAGGGACACATGGACATACATATCTGTACACACACATACATGCCCACAGACAATCATAACAGAGTGAGAGAGAGAGACAGAGAGGCAGAGAGAGAGAAAAAAAGGAAGAGAAGGTGGGAGAGAGATGGAGAGGGAAGGTAAGAGGAGGAAAAGGGAGGGGAAGAGAGGGATGGAAAGGGACAGAAGGAGGGAGAGGGAGAGAGAGAAATTGTCTGCTTTCTCACTGACCGCTACCTGGCCTCCTAACCCAGAACACAGCATGAGGATACAAAGCAAGAAGCTAGCTATGGCAGCTACTTTGTGACCGTGAAGGGAAAGTCACAGACTCACAACACTGCTGAGTGCCTCAACCAATATCAGCACTCTCATACCTCTGAATCCCTCCACCAGCCCAGGAGGTGACAGTGCTTGGCCTCTTTCACAGAGACAGTAGGATGAAAGACCTCATGGCCCAAAGTATCCAGGCACCAAGCCCAGCAACAGCTCAGGAGGACTGTTCCAGAGAGCGCGGGGTTGAGAGGGTTCCTGTGCTGCTGAAAGACCCCAAAGTCCCCCGCTGCTGAGAGGCATCAGATACTGCTAAGGAGAGGCCCAGTTTGGGTTGGGAATTCCCCATGACTCTCCGTGTGTCTAACACTGAGTTGAAGTGAACATCCTAAAGTTCTAGTAGCTGAAGTCCTGGGAGACCACAGATCAGAGACCAGCTGTGACCACAGAATGCTCTGCTGGAAGCTAGTTGGTTAGAGCGTATACAGGAAAATCCGATTAACAGAATTGCCAGGCAGAGGGGGAAAATGGAAATAAAATTACTTACATATCTAATCTGTGTCAAGCCCCTGGCAACAGTATTTGATAAGTGTTATTACATGAACAGGAGTCTCTCTCAAGGTAGAGGGACTCCCCTGTACCCCTATACACATACCCACATTCAACAGATGAGCTAATACAGCTCATCAACCCAAGATTACCAGATTTCCAACCTTTTAGGAATTATAAGTAGATAAACAAAGGTGCTAGCCATCTTCCTAATACGGTCACAAAATACCTGAGGAAATGAATTTACAAAGAGGGAAGTCTGACTGGACTCCCGGTTCGACATTTCTGTTCATGGTTACTTGGCCCTGTTGCTTTGGACCTCTGGTGGCCAGTTCTCTCACAGTGATGATGCACGGCAAGGCTGCAGAGGGCCTTCTCACTTCAGGGTGGTGAAAAAGCAGAGAAGGGCAGAGCTGTTCAAAGCCATGGCCCCTAGTGGTCCTAACTTCCTCCCACCAGGACCCATTCTGAAAGGTCCAGCCACCCTTAACAGATAGGCTTTCTGGGTCATTCAAGAGCCACAGCAATGTAATAAACAAAAAGGTAAAAACAATTAGTAATCAGGAATCTTTCCAAATTGCCTGACTCTACCCAACAGCTTGCTATAGACGAAGATGTCGCAAGGTCTTTCTTTGCAGAGTGGGGTTTATCTTGGGCTCTTTTCTCAAAAGAGGGATCTCTGGCCGATTGTGCAGATAATTTAGTCTTGATGATAACCAAGTCAGAACACCCCACCCGTCACACTGAGGCTGCAGGGTGCAGCGACCACGAAATGTGCAGATTTGGCATTGCACTCATCTAGTGAGTGTCACTGACTGTGATATGAATGGGACCTCAGTGCCATTCCAGGCAAACTGGCCGGGGCATACTTGGCATTCTTCAGCATTAGAACTTCTGAGAGGTTTATTTAATATTGATTTAGGTTCCAATTTTCTTCGGTGGTGCCTACATACCTTTACTTGTATAAGTACTCTGGGAGGTTACAATGGAGAATACCTGCAGGTGCCCTCCTGAAAAGTTGTCCTAAACTTGGTTGACTGGAACCTACAGTGAATCCAAGACAGGAGTATCTGTCATGGACCCTTGTTCCCTCCTCCAAATGAGGAAAAAAAAGGAAACATACTTGGGAATTTAGGACCATATGTTCATACACAATCCTGACCCTCCCCCCCCCACCAAAAAAAAAAAAGCTGCTAAATTCTTAAAAATTTCTTGAGTATGAAAAAAACTGCTGGCCAGACCAAAGAGGAAACCATAGCTTCAGGGAAACCTGGAAGTTGGTGAGATGCCTCCAGATGACTCAGGGACAGGGCCCATGGAAAACCCACCCATCCCACCAACAGAAGTGGCTGCTGGCCCCATGGCCTCTGAAAGGCAGAATGGTGTGGAGCTGAATCGCATCAGCTAGGGAACAGTCAGTTCCCTAGGTGACCGAACCTTGAAAGATAGGCAGGCAGACTAAGAGACAGCATCTAAAGCCAGGCAGACCTGACCTGAATGATTGTGGAACCACATACCACCGGCTTACCTCTCTAAACCTCACTTTCCCCCACTGCAAAATGGAAGTAATGACATCTTTCTTCTAGCATGGTTAGAAGAAGTGAAGTCTGTAATTCAAACATCGCACGCACACAATGGACATGCTCCATAATGCCACATGTGATCATGATAATTATGCTTTAATGTGTAAAGAGTTTCCTAAATCCAAAAGTTTTGACACCTGCATGTCAGCTTTCCTCGAGACAGAAGGAAAAGCTCACGATGTCTTCTAAGCCTCTGAACTCTGGGTACAGAGGTCCTATGATGTCTTTCCCAGCTCAGAGGGCAGGTCTGCAAGGCAGGTGATGGTCTGTGCGATAGTCCTTGGCTCCACTGTCTCCCTTCCAGTTACTACTCAAGATCAGAATCAAGATCAGCCCCTGGCTTCACCCAGACCTGCAGAAACTCCAGCAATCAGGACTTCCCTTGCTGGAAGCCCAAGACCTCCCCCCTACCCTGACAGCACATTTTAAAGATACAAAACCAATCAATAGGGAGCATTCAGAGAGCTGCCGCCGGTGGCTGGGAGAGAATAGATACGGATAAGTCATAAGGATGATAAATCCAAGCTCAGCTCCTCTCTGACTAATGTAGGCACTAAAACACGCCATGAATAACCTGCTTTGAAACGTGTCACGCTTCTGAGGGACCAATCAATCTCCGGTTCTCGGTGGACCACATTAAAATAAATTTGTCACCGTGAGGTTATGAAATATTGATGGTGTTTTTGAGTCTGGGTGTTAGGAGGTGGAAAGGTGTATCAGACAAGGGAGGCAGGGAGTGGGAGCTGTTTTAATGAATTATCTCCAGACTGGGAGGAGGAGCATACGCACAGGCTGAAAGACGATGCAGCACGCAGGGGAAGATGTTGACATGGAGAGAAAAAGCTTCCAAAATGAGGAAGCCCAGTACAGTGAGGTTGGGTCTGAGCTCCAGAGAACACTTTGAGATACACCTCTTGGGAGGGGACCAGGCAAGGACAGGGGTCCTGATAAAATAAATTTGGAAAATCACATCCTTAATTCTTATCTTCAAGAGATGCATGCAGGGGAGGGTATTAAAGGCTCTGAAAAGTCCTGCAATAAAAAAAAAGTTTATTTTCTAATTTTCCCCAATGCTGTTTAACACAAAGAAAAGGAAACATGCTGTTCAACTCTACAGTTCCATGGGAGATGGTTTGGGAACACAAACCCACATGCTTGCAACAAGGAGTATCATTCACAGACCATGAACACCAGTGTCAACAGAGGTTTGTTAAAACTCCCATCCCAAATCAGCTGGGTCAGAGAACACACCCTCCCGAGTGATACATGTACAATGGAGTATGAAAAGTACTGATTTAAGTGAGTCACCAGAAAAAGAGGTCTGTATGTGACCAGGTGAATTATGCCTGGCAGTAGGGGCTTCTGTCTGAACTCCTGCCATAGCCTACACTGGGAACCAAGGGACTCTCTTTGTCCAGTATCAAGGCCACTTGCCTGCTGCATATTTACATGCCAAGACAGAGAAACTCAGGAGGCATTCTCTTTTTGCCTTTTAAAGGTAATATGTATCAATTGCCAGAAAGAAGAATTTAAAACTCAGATGCACAGTGGCTTTCTAGAGTCAAGTGGAATTGGGTTACTCTGTGGCATTTTTGCACCTGAGAACCAAGATTCGTGTAAGCCTTTACCAAGACCAGAAAAGCTGGTCATAGGCCAACAGAAGTTCCCCATCAGGCTCAGGGTTGTCGAGTGCCCTCCATAGACGACTTTTCCACAGGTAAGAACCCAGGTGGATACACAGACAGCGAAGCCATTGCTGTCAGTGGAGAACAGACTCTAAAGAGACAGTGCTATATTCCACTGCTGACTTGGCTTGTGGCCTTGGTACATGACCTCACCTCTCTGGGCCCCATGGCCCTAGTTGTGCTGTTTGCCCTTTTTGCCAGCACCCGGCATGTACCTGGGTCATCCAGAACTGGAAACACACTCGAGGCCTGAATGAGGAGAAGGAGCACAGATCCTGGCTCTTAGAATTGTAGTCAGAGTCTCTTTAATTAAATTAGGAAGATACAAACCTTATAGCAGACATTTGTGTGACTTTTCCCGTGGAGATACGAATAAGTGTCTGTTCGCTCCAGAAAGAATGCCAATGGCACATATTCAGGTCTAGCTCGGTTCTAGCTAGTAGGTTCACTGGGAATTTTTACAGAAGTATAAGGAAGGGGTGCTGGTGGCTGAACCTTACCAGAAAGACCACCCAAGCATGCATGGCAGCTGATGAAACTTGCACCCCCTGAGTCCCACGACTTTCAGGAGGCTCAGTCAGCCTAGGAGTCCCCTCGCCCCAGCAACTACCAATGCTTGTGTAATCTTGGGAGTCTGTGACTTTTCAGGGCTTTGTGAGACATAGATGTATACTTTCTGGGCCTTGGTAAGCGTTAGCTATTTCAGTTCCAAGGATACAGCTCCACTATGCACAGTGAGGACCTGGGTCTTAGAGCGTGGGTTATATGTGAGGGCCTGGATCTCACTAGCACAGCATTGGCGATTTCAGTCCATGGCCAACCAGCCTCAGTGCTATGGGGTGACAGAGATGCAGAGCATGTGGCAGGAAAGCCTGGTAGAACACAACTGCCTACTCCAGAGTAACCAGAAAGCCAAGAGAGGAGAGTTGAGGAGGAGGCCAGGGATCAGACAGCTGTACTCCGTGGCATACTCCCAGCACTGATTTCTTCCTCTGCAGCTTTTCTTCCAATAATTAATCCATCAGTGGATTAAGCCATTAATTAGGTCAGCACCCTCATGATCTAATTGCTCCGTCAAGGCCTTATTTCTGGATGTTGCACTACGATCTTTAATGTGAGCCTTTTAGGGAAACACTTTCAATCTAACTCTAACCTGGGGGTTGGGGGCGGGACTGTAATTCACAGAGAGAAGATTCCATTTTCTAAAACACCGTTAAGAAAATAACAACCACTGGCTCCCCAAAAGTGACCCTCTTCCTCCTCACATGCCACATGGCTGGAAAACAACAGGAACCACTGCTGGACTTCACTGCTTCCTCCTTGTCCCTCAAATCACTCAGTTAATGGTCTTGGCCTTAGTGTTAACCTCCATAGAATGGGGAGAATTCAGTCTTCCTAATTCAATTGACAAGACTGAATGAAACTGCATGTTGTTGACAATTGGCTTGGGTCATGAGAAGTTGGCTCAAAAGAAGCAGGTACTTCAGGGTGGTATGAATTGCACAAGTGGGCACTGCCACTGTAAGAGGTCTTTTTGACAGCAGCACATTTGTTGAAGGAACAAAGGAACCCACTAAATAAATGATCCAAGAGTATATGCCATATTGCAAAAGTATAAGTAAAAGGAGTAAGAACTGGTGACTAACAAACATTTTCACGTGACTGGCAACAGGCTCAGGCCTTTTACATACATTATTTCTTGTCATGCCTGTGAGACACATTAGCAATTCAGTTTTATAGCTGAAGATACAGAGGCACAAGATGTATAAGTTTGCTGTGTGAGTCCCAGAGTTAACAAGTAGAATATCTTGAGATTCAAAGACAGATCTTCCAGACACCAGAACCTAAGCACTTGCTCATGAGAACACACCAGTAAATTGTGACATCTAGACACTGACGTGTGTAGAACTCAAGTCAGTACCAAAGAGACTCCAACAGCACAAAAGCAAAAGGCCATCCCAGAGTCCCAAGGATGCTCCAAATACTACGAGCTGCCCTATCATAGTCTCATTTCTGTTGCTATGACAAAATAACCTGGCCAAAAGCAACTTAGGAGAGAACCCAAAGCAGTAAACTCATAGCAGAGAACTCAAAGAGGCAGGACCTCAAAGCATGGAGTCACATCATAGCCACGGTCAAGAGCAGGGAGAAATAAATGCATGCAGGCTTGTTGTCTCCTCTCTTACACAGTTCATGCTTCCTGCAAAGGAAAGTTACCATCCACGGTGCACTGTGTTTTCCCAGTTGGATTAGCAATGAAGGCACTCCCCCAATCATGCCCATAGATCAAACTGTTCTGACAGTTCTTTATCGGACCACTCTTGATGGGTGGTTCTCAATTGTATCTAGGTGACAGTTAAAGATAACCATCACATAACCCATGGACTGACTGACGGACAGATCCTCAAATGTCAGCAGAGAGGGGAGAAACAGCGGAGAAGGCAGAAGTTTTGTGTCCTCAGTATCTCTGTTGTTGGACTTTGAAGTAAGTGAATAAATCTTCCTACATCTCCATTTCATTATATGGCTTAACAGATGCAAAGGGTGAATCAAACCATCCATGTTCCTGCCTCTGTAACCGAGGCTACAGATAATGCTAATTCCCCAAGATGACAGCAGCACAATCTCTGCCTGGTGAATTCACCATGAAGAATACTATTATGAAAAGATAGACAATGGAAAAGCCAGCTCAATACTGGGGTAGAAATGAGGGCACTGTCATAAGAGGTTACATCTGAGAGGGTTCTTGGACGATGAAGAAGAGCCCCCTACAGGTGAACAGAGAGGTCAGAGAGGTGAAGCACTTCCAGGCAAAAAAAAAAAAAAAAAGATGTGAAATGCAGTGTCTGTGTGACAAAGGACCTGCACAGACAGCTTACCATGGGCAGCCTGTGCTTGTCTTAAAACCCTCTGCCCTTCCTGAGAGAAAGATTAGGCTCTGTGACCTGCCAGCCTCTCCCCACAACAGGCTTAAACAAGCCCAGCCAGCCCTGCTAAAGTCAAGAGTGGTCACATGACTTATCCTGGCCCCGTGACCTATGAGCAGGAAGACAAAATGTTACTTCTGAATAATATTTATAAAGAGCAAAATCAATATTTTTGTTGTCTTTCCTTTCCCTCTAGGATGGAACAACAATTCCCCTCGGTCCAACGTGAGGCTTCCTGATCCATCTAGATCCCGAAATGCAGTCCAAGCAAAGAACAGCTATACTCAGCATGAGATAGTATTCAGTATGAAGCAAGAAACCGGGAGCTGTTATTTCAAGTCACTGAGACTTAGGAAAAGTTTGCTACCACAGTAGTGCTCAGACTGAGCTGACCAATATATCGATTTAGTGGCCTGGAATGAGAGGAAGAAAATTGTTAATATCCTGGAATGCCACAAACTAACAAAGAAAATTCTAAGAACCCAAAAACCATTGAGCAATTTCTTGACAATCGAAGGAGCCATCTAAGGATATGTTAATTTGTAGAGATATTTGGAAACTACTGCAAGCACTTCACAGTTCACAGGACATGCAAACCCCAGCCAAGAGGTTTCCCTGTCCATGGTACTGAGGCTGAGAAGCCTTGTTTCTGGGGGTGGGGAGGATTGGAATGTCTGACATTCTAAACAATAAGAGCCTGCACCATCTACATACCATTATTGAATTTACAAAGTGTTTGCTCATACATTCTTTCATTTCATCTTTATGGTCCTCCTGAGAGCTGGCCGCTATAACCACACCTCATCAGTGAGGTAACACAGAGACCCAGGCAAAAAGCCTACCTGAGCACATCCTTAGGAATGGAGGGTCAGGATTCTAGCCCAGCTGTGCTGCCTTCTCCCAAACTGTGTTTCATTAAGCCAGGGCTCTTAATGGTGTTGCTTCCTCTTAGAGGCCGATCAATACTCGGTCACTCATTGGAGGGCAGCGTCTAGAAGACTGATTCAGTTTCTTTCTAAATCTTTCTAATCCCTTTGAGCATGTGCTCAGCCAAACAGTCACAGTCTGGTTGGTGCATTTGTTTTGATAAACATAGCTTTGTTTTAATTATTAATGATAATACCAAGCATAGACTAGTCAATCGCCCTGCTATGTCTTGTCAACATAGCTCTGCCTGGGAGAAATCTCTCTCAACCACTGGTCCCCTAGCTCTTCACTGAGAAGGAGAGGAAAAAAAAACTTGGGAGAAGACTGGATAAGGTCAATCCATTGCCTGACTGCTGAGCTTGGCCACCATTCCTGATGCATTCTGGTGACCAAGAGTTCCCCTGTATGGGACAAAAAGCAAAGAAAAGCAGAGGGAAGGTGAAGGCCATCCAAGGTCCCAGGGAAGCCACTCAGTCTCTCACCAACAGAAACCTGAGGGGTTCCTGTCCTGTTCCAAGGGTTCGCAGAATTTATACACAGCAGAAACTCAGAAATTGCTTATGTCAGTGCCCTACTCCAAGCCTGAACTCTGGCCAACTTTCCAAATCCATCTCAAACTTCTAACTACTAATTCTAAGAATTAACCACAACCCAAAAGCTCTGCAGAGATGGTATGAAGGATAATGATGATGGGAAGAAGTCAATAAGCTCCCTTCCATGGGTGTGCACCTTTAACGATGCCTTCATCAATAGTCCTGTCTGTACTACGTCACACTGAGTGTCCCGGTTACTGTCATATTTTGAGGTTTGTTTTGTGTAATTCGTGCACCTGTCAGAAACGAAAGGAGTGAGATGTACATGAATTATGTGTAGCCCCAGAAATGTGTAAGTGTACACTTTAATTTTTGCCTGTAGACGTGTGTGTGTGTGTGTGTGTGTGTGTGTGTGTGTGTGTGTGTGCGCACGCGTGTGTGTGTGTGTTTGGGTGTTTGTGGGCACATGTGCAGGTGCACACGCAACATCTGTGCACATACATGTGAAGACCAGCAGCTGATTTCAGTGTCTTCCTTGACGGCTCTTCACTTTATATGTGGAGGCAGGATCTGTCACTGAACACAAAGCTTGCTCATTTGGTTTGTCTGGAGAAGCCAGCCTGGCCCAGGAAACCCTTTGTCCACTCCTAAGCGCTAAAATTACAGGTGGGCCACTTGCTCAGCTTTACATGGGTTCTTGGGATCTGAACTCTGTCCTTCGCTCTTGCATATAAGACACCTTATCCACTGAGCCAGCTCCACAGTCTTTTACAAGCAACCTACTGAGGACCTTGATTTTCTCAACAAAGATTTTGACGCAAGATGGGATAGGCAGAGCTTGTTGGAATTGGAAGGCTGGTTAGGTACTGGGGGTTCCCATTAATTTTCTGCAGCACTGCCCACGCAGCCTTCCACTGAGGTGAACTGACTCATTTGCATAGAGGATAAAAAGCCTCTTCCCCAGGACACATGCTGCTGAGTCACCTGCAGTGTTAGGGGGATGTTTCTGGGCACTGGCACTTTCTCTCTCGTGGCTTCTCTTATATTCCCTTTATGGCCTTTACCCAGCATTTCTTTGGGGGAGAACGTTGTCGTAAGCTTCACCTTTATCAGCTAAACCATCTCACCATCTTCCCAGGACTTCTTGAATCTACACACCACCTGAAACCACCATAAGTGTTCTCAGAGGCTACATCTAAACAATTAGTAAGTAAGGGAGTAGATAGGTAAATGTCCAGTCTTCCTCCTATTCTCCAACAGGACCAATGAATGGATACAGAAACCATGGTGCATATTTCACTGACTGAATATTACTCAGACATAAAAAAGAATGAAACTCCAGCATGTTTGGCGACACAGATGGAATGGAAGCACATAATACACAGTGAAATAAGTCAATGAGAAGACTTAAAAGGGACAGGACACATAGTGTCTCAAGGGAGCCCTAGCAGGACTGAGCTACTGTTGCCCACAACTATAAGATTATAACCCTTACCATGCCACATATTTGGATTGTCTTCCACGTGCTGATTTTTTTCTTCATCTTTGCTTTCTGAGAAAACCTCCAGAGAAATCGATTGCATCCCAGTTCTTGTTACAGGAGCAGAACTCTGACTACGTACTTGGATGAACGAGAAGAAAGCTGGGTATCAAGGGAGGTTCATAGTGAAAATCAAGTTTCGGAAAAAGACAGAGGACCTGGAGAAAAAGAAGGGCACAGCCCTGAGGACTCCAAGGATGGGTGGTGGTTGGCTCTGGGAAGATGCATGAAGCTGACCTCCACAGTGCATGCCCAGGGATGGTCCTATCTCTGGTTTCCTTTGAGGGAGGTGCAGCTTCCCCGGGTGAGAAGATGACTGCAGCGCCTGCACCTGGAAAGTCAGAGGGATCATCTTTCTCCTTCCAGCATCATCAGGAGGTGAGGACCGGTGGTGGCTGAAAGCGAGTGAGTTCTTGGCTTCAGACAACCCCCAGCTCCCAAGCAGCCTTCCAACAGATTTCTTTTGGTCAACTTTAGCAAAAGCTAGTTTTGGTTGTTTATAACCCAGGACACAGCATTATTTATAATGCAGAAGCACCCAGAGTAAGGAATACGTATAGGGTACGGGGAAGAGGGCCAGTCAAAAGTTTTAAGTTTAAGAATGGTGAGGCACTTTAGAAGCCAGACAGCCCTGCAACAGGCCATCTACTGAATGATGAGAAACAAGCCGAAAGTGTTCTTTGCTGCTTTCATCTCTTGGAATCGTTCTTCTCTAAAAGGCCGGGCGCAGCTAGCTGAAGCCTTAAGCTGGGGCCTCCATGATATAGACGGTTGATGAAGGAGCCAGTGTTAGAGGATGACACTATTGGTGACACCCTCAGGGAATGAGGCAGTGATGTGAGGTTCACTAATGTCAGGGTGTCTTGGCCACATAGTTTAGCTGATAGAGGGGAAAGTGGCCTCATTTGTGAGTGTGGTTTCTCTAGAAATCCCCACACACAACACACACACACTTGGAAAGCAGAGGTGTGGAAGAAACTGGCCTTAGGTTTGGGCACTCCAGTCCTTGGCTATAATTTTGCCCAAGAAATCATACAAAGCAAAGAATTCAGTCCCACAGACACCTTGAGTAGATTGCCTTGTGCCTGTGGACTTCATTCTATTGCTCTGCAAAGTCTCATTAGATAGATGTGAGGCTTCCGGGAGACACTGTCTCACCCCATGGCTCGCTGAGCCACATCTTAAATAGAGATTTACATTGAAAAGAGGAGACTATAGGCTTAGAGGGACGGGGCTCTGGATGGCACCTGCATGACAGCTGCCACTCCAATATTGCAAGGGGCTGGACCAAAGTGATGAGAAGGCTGGCCAAGAAACCATCTACTATAGCTGCTCCATTCTCAAGCTCTCCAAATCTGTGGCCTCCTTCAGAGAGTATGCTCTCCCCTGGCAAAGCCGGAGCATTCCTCTACCAGTGAGATTAGAAACTTTGTGTCAAACCCTCCAGGATGGCCCAAATTCTGAACTAGAATCAATAGTGGTCTCATCACAAAATTCACGAAGAATGGTACAAAGAACAAATCTCGAAGAAGTTTTTAAAAATTAAAAATCAGACAACAAATTGAAAAAGAATAATTCCAAATATAGGTCAGCACCCATAAGGTTTTCTTACAAGTTTGATGCCTTTCAGGGCAATGAGGAGCCAAGTGCAGAATCAAGAAAATGACCCAAGGACAGGAAACGCCACACTGGCACAGACGAAGGCTATTTAAAGGGCTCACCTACTAATGATCAAAACATTCAAACAGAGGCAGTTTATAATCTATTAAATTTGCAAATATTAAAGAAAACTCAGCTCTGGTGACAGTTGAGGGAGCGTGGTGCTCTTAGGCTGCAGGTTGGAGTGTAAATTAGTACCAGTTCCTAAAGGTTGATGGATCCATCTGTATCAAAGACACTGGAAACTGTTCATGCCCACTTAAGGATTTTATCCTAAGGAAACAATCGGAACTGTGAACAAATATTTATTTACAAAAACATTCATCACACTGTTACTTCTGGTGACAGATGAATGGATCAACCTGTCTATAAAATAACCAGGAAACATATGGCTCGCCCATATTGTGTAACTACTAGGAAGTCACTCAAGAATGTGCTTAGGAAGACATTGAGGTGGAAAACAATAGACAATATGGTCTCATCTCAGTGTGTGAGGATAAAATTATGCTTATGAAGCTTGTACATACATAGGAAAAGCAACTGGCATTTTTCTTCCCCCCAAATGTTAGGTGTGCTCTTCTCTAGAAGACAGGACATAAAATCAGTAACATTCTAAATTCCGCCCTGACCTGTAACAGGAAATAAGGATTGGCACATGGATGGGCGAGACAAATACTCAAGGGCCTTCACAATGCGGTGATTTCGTTTTCAAAAAATAAAAGCAAAATCCTAATTCTCTTAAGAGTGTGATGTTTGAGTTTCATGCATTTAAGAGTGAAAGAGAAAGTAAGCAGCATAACTCAATGGGAAAGCATCTTGCTGTGCAAGCCTGAAAACCATTTGACTCCTGAAACCTACACAGAGGTAGAAGGAGGGAAATGATGCACAGAGTTGTCACCTGACCTCCACACATATTCTGGGGCACACAGGCACCCACTCACCAGCATCATACCTACAACAAGAAGAAGGAACGGAGGACACGAGAGGATGAGTGAAGGTAGCTTTTAATTAGTACAGAAACTGCTACGCAGCTATATGCAAATAACCTTGAAAAAAAAAGCACTGCAGATAATTTCTAGAAAAATCACAGTTATGACCAGAACTGATTCGATAAATATAGAAAATCTGAATACATTAATCCCAGTAGAGGTTCCACTTGAGGCAGCAAGAGATTAAAGTGGGTATTATTTATAAATGTTACCACTGTAAATTTTGAAAGAATCAAAAGCATTATATCTTGTTACATAAGATATAAAAATCTACTTGTGTATAAATCTATAGCTTTCTCACAGACTATAAATGCAATAGCATCTATAAAATTAAATGAAAAATGTCTAGCTCATAATAAAAAAACAATTGAAAATCATAGTCAGTGCTCAACAGGTCTCCTGAGCAAGTGTTTCCCATTACAGGCAGTTATGCTCAGGATTGGGGTTACACACGGCTCCCTTAGCCATGAGATCTCCTACCTGGTCATATCAGGGCCTTTGTCCCCTGGGTATATTGAAGGCTTTGTCTGTAGGCTTCATTTGGCTAACCCCATATGTCTGTGTCCCCTTTTGTGGCATTCCATATTAACTTAAACGTGGGAAACCATGCATTTCTCTGACAAGATTGTGTGTGTATCCGAGTGGCAGCTGTCGAGAAGCCAGATGTGAGTCCCCAGCCTCAGCCTTTTAAAAAATCTAATGATCTATTTGCCAAGAGAATGTTAAAGTGACACCAACACTGTAATGGCCACTTTTGCCTAGGTCAGGAATTGTCTTCTGGCATGTGGGATGCTTTCTGAAATCAGAGCCATTCAGTGTGCATTCTTTTAAACCCAACCCAATGTGTGAATGCTTCATGCCAAAGATGATAGAGATAATATTGATGATGTTGGTGACAGTATAAGAGATGAGTGGGGTGAAGGAGAGATGGACTTAGGAATGGGAACAGATTGTGACTATTGGACAGGGGATAGGGTGAGGGGAGGAACGAGAAATGTGAGGCAGTGGATGTGGGCATGGGGCGAGAGTGAAAATAAGAAACGGGTGACAGGTGGGTGCATGATGAAGGTAAGAAAGCAGATAAGAGTGGGTGGCAGTGGGTGCAAGGTTAAGATGAGAATGGAGGTGAAGGGTAGGCCACTATGGATGTAGAAGGGAGGTGAGAATGGAGATGAGGAATGGGCCGCCACAGTGGGGTGAGAATAAGAATAAGGGGCAGTGGGGGTAAGGGTAGCAGGAGACTGATGGAGAGGAGGGAACACCAAGGGACACCCCCTCCCATTTAGATCAATGGCAAATGCGATTGGGAAAGCTGCAAAGAAAGAAAGTGGCTTTGAGGTCCTCTGTTCTGGCTGTGGCTATGGTTGAAGGGTCTTTTTAAGTCCCCCGTGTTCTTCCCTAATCTGTGAGGCACAATTCTCAAGTCAGAGACTCCTCTCACCCCACATGACCCAAGAGCACTTGCTGCTTGATCTTTCTGATAGAATTTCTGATCCAATTGCAGTTCTGGTAAGTAGGTCAGCCTTGTGACTCGCTTTGCCCGTGGCCTCGGTTGCACCCACCAGCAGTGACAAATATGTGAGTGAACACCAAGGCAGGTCACTTCCAGAGACACGAAGCCAGAGAAAAGCCCTCAGCATTTGTGTTCACCCAGTCACAGGAGGAAGGACAGAGAAAGACCTTTACCTGACATGAAATATAGGTCAGCCGACCAGGAGGGGTGGCACACACCAGCACCCAGGAGGCAGAGGTGGGGAACAGAGTTGGAGGCCAGCCTGGGCTCCATAATATAACTGTCTCATTTTCCCCCAAAATCCCTGTCCACTGGATTTTGTACATATTTTCTAATTAAATTCATTCAACTACCCCCACTTTTCATGAAAACACACCAATATTCCCATTTTACAGACAGGAAAGTTGACACTCAGAACCTCTCAAATTCATCTGGAAAACCATGAAGGCAAGGGCTGAAATTATTGTATGTACCCATCTATCTCTAGAATCTAGCTGATGGCAGCCACACAGTGGGCACTCAGTGACTCCTCATTAGTTAGTGTTTGCACTATGTGTTTGCAGGCAAGGTCAGGTTCATGACCCTGGCTCAAATCTGACACTCCTATGCTACTTTCCCAGGACACTGCGACAATTTTAGATTTCCTTGAGCTTTCAAAGGAAAGTTTATCAAACAAAAACTTTTTTTTTCTTTCTGTTCCCCCTGGAAGCATCCGGGGCTGCTGGGAGAGAAACAGTACATGGGGAAGATGAAATTGAAATGTAGGAGCATCTCCAGACACAACGGAGGTCCCCACAAATATTCCCCGTGGGCCTCATTACACATTTGAGCAAACATTACCTTCACTCACAGCTAAATTTCCTGTTTGCTTGGCTGATCAATTCCTCATCAAATTTTAATGCGGGGTTCAAACCGTCTGTGGTGTTTTAATTAGGCCTAAGATTGTGAAGTGTCTGAGGCAGGACTGAGCTCCATCCAAGTCCCCTCTTCCCATCCTGTGTTGCCAGAAAGTGGGAGAAGGCAATCAGCACAGGCCTGGGCCGTTGCCAGGCACATGCAGCCTGTTTCTGGAGGTACCATGCTCTCTAGTGGTGGCAATCCACACAGGAGTGGGCTTTGCAGCCTGGAGGCTTCCGGTTCTCCTCATTCCCTCAGACCCCAAGAATCTGTAAGCTGCTTTGACTCTCAAGTTATATTCCTTCTCTCTTCCTCGCCCATTTTCTTTCTGTTTCTTTTCTATAAAGCAAAGAATCCCAGTTGCTTGAAACAGCCCACCGACTCGGGCATGTCAGGACTGTGCTGGCAAGTGAAGGAAAGAGAAAACTAAATCATGAGGTCTTGACCCAGGGTATCTCGCCATGGAAGATGCAGATATTCACACCATCAGACATGATGGCTGGTGTAGAGGACAGACTTACGCGTGGCCTTACACCAGGGACCATGGGGAAGGCCCAGTGTCACAATCCTTATGCATTCCGGCAACCTCCAGAACACCAGGTCCCAGCATGGTTCTTTTTAGAGCCCTAGAGTACACCAGGTTATCGAGACACAAGGGTATGGAGGGAGACTGGTCAAAATGGGTTAATGAGTGGATCCTGAGGTCCAGTACCCTCTCCTACCACATCCTCATTCCCACCCCCATCTTAGCGCAGAACTTCAGAATGTCTCCCAAGCCTTGTTGCTACCCTTTACAAAACAGAACATCATAAACCAGAAACCCCTTTCTGGAGACAGCTCTCCTCACCCAGCATGGCTCACCAAGAGTACGGTGCATTTGCATTTTTAGGGTATCCAGTGCCTATTGCCATGTTCTAGCTTCTGAGAAGTCCTACAAAGAAGGAGCCTGGACCACCCTGCATAAGCCTGAATTGCCCAAGCTCATTCGTACCTGGGACAATAGCTAACGCCTCCCTCTGTCACTCACATTTTCTGGATTTGCAGCCTCCACCAAAAGACCTGTGACTGCTGAGATCGGCATGCAGCTTCCAAAGGGCAGTACCAGGTAACAAGTGGTCTAAATGACAGCCAGCAGTGTATGTACGTGCTCTGAACTAAACAGGCCTGATAGGAAAGACAAGGTGAGGGTGGAGTTGGCTTCTCTGGGGCCTCTCTCCCTGGCTCATCTAAGCTGCCTTCATGTGGGCTTCCATCTGTACTATAGCATGCAACTTTTCTCTTAGGGACCACCAGCCACCTTGGGCTAGGACTCACCCAAGCACCCACGTCAACCTAACTCTCCCTTCAATTCTCTTCCTCCCCAAATGCTATCACAATGTGAGTCCTTGGGGTAGCCTGCAATACAGGAGCATCAATCTGATCAGAGTTCACCCAGCCTTTCTGAGGGTAGCCCTTCAAGTGGGGGCTACTCACCTTCCCAAACGGTGGAGATAGAACCAGCCTGGGAAACAGAGGTTCCCGGAGCTGCTGCATTGCTGGAGGCCTGCAGGGTCTCTCCTTCAGAGCCACTAATGCCTGCAGAGGTCCCCCTGGCGATGAAACATTTGAACCAGGCAGACCCATGGAGCACACTGCCACCTTCAAAGGGTTAAGGTTGCAAACAGACTTATCGACTGGTGCCTCTTGTCGGGCCCAGAGAAGCGTGACTGATTGGAAGCCCATACAGAGGAGGAGCCCGCTCTGTGGGCCCAGAATAAATAAGGGCCTGTCAATAGCTCAGATCCCTGGCATCGACAGAGTCTGCAGTCTCAATAGGCAATTAACACTTTACAGGGGCCATTACCCAGCGGCCTCCCCGCATTTTACCACACGTTTTCTGCCATCAGCTCCGGTACAGAAGCTTCTGAATAAAAACATAAAAATGAGCTAGAACAGGCCAGCACTCTGCTAGGCTGCAGCCTCAGGGCCACACGCGGCAAAAAGCCATATTTCCTCTCTCTTTCTGAAATGCACTTTCTTCTCTGCGCCCCCAGTTCTGCAGATATGCACATGCATTTACACACATCAACACTCAATCAGACACTGGGGGTTGGGGGCACCAGGGCACTGTTAGAAGAGGGGCATAAAGCAGCAAAACACACACAATAAGGTTTCTAGGAAACTCAATGGTAAGCAATTCTTCCCACTTTTCTGAGTTCTAGGAAACAGCCTTCTGCCAAGAACCATGAATGACTCAGGGAAAGCCCTCGAAATGCTGTAACATTGAGAGCCCTTGCCAGTGCCTCAGTTTACCTATGACAAGGCCAAAGACTCTATAGCTTCCATTCTTTGGTTCATATCGACTGGTGACTGGTTCATATTTGGTTCATATCAACTTTGGTTCATATTGCCTAAGGAAGTCTCTCTCCACTTATCAACCCAGATTTCCTTTTTATTTGGCTCTGGCGAGCTCACAGCATTATCCCCTACTGAGGCCACACAGGCAGTGTCAAGACCAGGGCTGATGTTCACAGACCTCCCCCAGCACCAGAACACTATGCTCTTGCCCTTGAGTCTGTATTTAGAACATTGCATCTTTGGGGGCTCATTTAGTCCCTGACTCCCAAATTCTGTCCATCTTTCCAAAGCCATCTCTCAAGTGCAATGGGCTGCCCCCGTTGCACTTGAGTTCACCGGAAGCTGTATTGACCAAAGAATCTTCATGCTACTAATATTCTGTGGGTATGAAATTGGCTCCAGGTGATATCCATGATCCTGAGACAGCTCCATGAGTAGAGGCAAGGTAACAGTGAGGGAGCACCCCACACAGATGCCAAGAGCCAGTTCCAGGTACAAGGGATTGCTAGGAAAGTCAGAAACCAAATTCTTCCTCAAGGGCAGTAAGGACTCCTCTCCCAGTGTGGAGCTCTCTGCCAAGGGTAAACCTCTTGGTAGGAGGAGACACCAAGCAACCTGGACCAAGGTGTTACCAAGGACCACCATGCCCTGACAGGGAATCTTCTCCCTCGGAATACACAAGTGTCACAGTGGGGTGAAGAAGTGAGTTGATTAACCATGGGCTCATACCCTCCTGAGATGCTCCTCTGAGCCTAGCCACCCGGACACAGCTGCCCAGACTGTGACAGAGGATGAGCTGCGCCACGGGACAACTACACTCTTCCCTGAACTCTGTGTGTCTGCCCCGATCACTGAGCTTCTTCCTGAGTATCAAAACCCAAACCAACAGCTGCTGCTGCTGCTTTTCTACCCTGTCAGTCTTGCCTGACAATGACATCTGTGATACAGCAAGAAACATACAGCAAAAAGGAGGTTCTGAAAAATGCAGTTCAACCTTGCCAAGCAAACATGTCAGAGAACCAGCACATATATTAGGTAGTCCAGGTAACGCCCTGACCAGACCACCCCTGATACATATCAGTGAACTGTCTTTGGCTCGGTTATGTGAGCCAAAAAATTTAGTCATTTAACTAATGTAAATTGGTTTTTCTATTTTTTTTTTAAATCAAACACATCATAGCTGTTACACCCAACAAGTGATACCTGGGTTCCACACCAGGCTGGGGAAAAGGATGAGAAATCCACATGCCTCAGACAGAAAGTGGTACAGAAAAAGACATGCTGAGCCAACTAGTGTCACTGTGTTACGCATGTGCCATGCAATCGTGTCCTGGGAACATTGTGTGGGCATCTGGGTTCCCCAATACCAACAGTTTCCAACCACAGTGCTCACGAACACTAAGGGGCGATCATTAGAAGTACCAGCTTGGAGCAAGCCCGACTGCATTCAGACTCTGGTTCTCTCCCCTACCGCATATAACACCCTGAGCCCAGTTACTTCCTCAGTCTCAGCCCCAATTTCCTCATCTGTAAACTGCAGGCGTGACTTCTATCCCATAGAGGTACCAAGTAAAACGATGCACAGACATTTATATACCGCTGACATCTAACAGTTCCTCAATAAAGGCCATGGCTCTTCCCACTGCTCTTTCAAATACTCCATTATCCGCACCACCCTTGTCCATGTTCTATTCTTATGTCTATGGAGGCAATGAGACTGTGTTACAAATTACTAGCGGGGCTGTAGGAAAGTAAGGATTCAATGCTGTGTGAAAAGGTCTGATGTCAATCCATACCTCAGTCTTTGGGGAAGACTTTTAAGACAGAGCGTGGGGTGGTGGGGGAAAAAAAAAAAACACAGGTTGCAGGACAGAATATGTACAACAAGCTTACATTCGTGAGGACTGGAATCTAACACGGAGCTGCGCCTGTATTTATAAACAGTGTTTTCAGAGTACGGAACATGATCTTAATAAGGCAGCACAACCTGCCAGCAGAGGCTGCACCCAGCAAGTGTGGCAGGAACAATGGTGGGACAGGTGACTGAAGTGGAGAGACGCTCACATTTGCACAGTCTGAGTTTCTTAGTGTAAGAGTATGTCTCGAATATTTACACCACAGTTACAAGTTTTGTAAGTGTGAACATTCACTATTCTTTGTTCTCAATAAGGACAGTGCTCCCAAAATTGTCAGCCTGGATACCCCACCCCACCCCACCCCCTGCTGGAAACTGATTAGCTATACAAATTCTTAGGCTCTATCATAGACCTACCTTACAATCCGCTTTAGGGGTGAGGCCAGCTACCTGTGGGTTAATCAGCCATGCTCCCTAGAATTCTGATGCCCCCAAAATCTAATCTTATTTTGTTAAGGAGTCTCTCCCTGCTAAAGAGAAAATTCTGTTCAAACATGCTTAAATGTTAGCCTGTCAGCTGCCTCTGGATTTCGTTCAGCTTCCATGTCATAGGAGAACATGAATCACAAGGAAGATCACCGAGAAATATGGGCAACAGTGCTGGAGGTCCACGTTCTTCAGGGCTCTGGTCCACGATGATCATTTTGTGCCTTCATTTTAGCTTTGTTTCCCTCTACAAAGATAGCCCAATAACACCCACTCCCATGACCAAAGGACTGAGGTGAACACCAGGATGGTTCCCAGCTCCCACCAAAATGCAAAGAGTGTAATGAGCCTTGGCCCTCCCCTAGACCCACTCATAATTCCATCTGCCTTCAAAGGGCCTTGTTTCCCTTGTACCTCCTTCTCCACCCCACCTGATAGGGTTTTCAATCATATGATATAACACCAAAAGCAAGGGAGGAAAGGGCTTGCTTCATCTTACAGCTGATAGTTCTTCATCCAGGGAAGTCAGGGCAGGAACTCAAGGCAGGAACCTGGAGGCAAGAACTGATGCACAGGCCATAGAGGAATGCTGCTTACTGACCTGCTTCCCCATGTCTTACTAGGCCTGCTTCCTTAGAGCACCCAGGACCACCAGCCACAGTGAGCTGGATCCTGTCACATCAATCATCAGTCAAGAAAATGAGCCACAGATTTGCCCACAGGCCAATCTGGCAGGGATACTTTGTCAATTGAGGTTGCCTCCTTCCAAATGACTCCAGACTGTGTCAAGTTTCACAAGACTAGCCAGCACACCATCCCTTCATCCAATGGCAAGTGCACATGGCTATCCTCCTGTGTCACTTGAAAGGGGCAGGAAAAGAGGACAGATGCATGATTCTTTCTTTTAAAATGCAAAACCAGAAGAAATATTTGCAAATCATTTATCTAGAGTCATTTATCTAGAACTCTTACAATAGAAAAATCAACAGCCCAATCTGAAATTGGCAAAAGGCTTTAACAGACATTTGTTTTTCCACAGAAGATATCAAATGGGCATCCGTGCAAGGGAGACAATCCCATAGGATTCCCACCCATTAACAAAGAACTACAAGTAGCTGATGGCTGCTGAGAAAAGGAGAAATAGCCTCTCCTGGGGATAAGTACCCTTATTATTTGTCCAGTGCAAAGTGGTCAGCCCTGAAAACATATATATATACCCCCAACAAGAACACACTCAGCAAATTGTATTCATATATTTATGTATTAAGAAAATGATGATCAAGGGAAAAGGCTATCGGCTTGAGAGCTGGCTAGCATGGGAGGGGATGGAGGGAGGATACCTGGAAGTTGCTAGAGGAAGAAAAGAAAGGCAATTCTATCTTGACTAAAAACATATTTTAATTCTATGTGTTTAAAAAATAAATGGCCACTAATGACATGGAAAGTGTCACATGTTATCAGTCACTGGGAAAATCCAACAAGGGTTCGAATGAAAGAGCAAAAAGGGGGACCCAAAAACTATGTCACCAACTGGTAAGTAACTAAGAGGAATATCTGTGTAATGAACTGTTAATTAGCCCTAGAAAAGAACAGAGTGCCGATGCCGGCTGTTGCCAAATAAATGAGCATGGAAACCCACACTGAGGTCAAGAAGCCAGGTCAAAAATGTCAGGTGTTTTATGTTTACATTCCTATGAAATGTACAGAGCAGAAACATCCACACAGAGCTTGGTGGAGTTAGGACCTGAAGCCAGTCTCTAAGTAGAGCTGTCACAGAGTCCTCCAAGCTGTATCAACCAGTGACGTGAGAGCGCTGTGACCACAGTCAGCCTATTCCAACACTTCACTTGTTTAACTCTGAGGAAACCATTAAGCTATCCCCAGCTTGGTCATTGCCTTTCCTTACTTAGTACTCACTTCATAGGGCTCTTCACTTAAATAAACCAGGCCTGGAGTCATACAGGTAATCTGCACTGGAAACCCCGAGACAAAGGGCTTGTGAGTCTAAAGCCAGCCTGGGCTCCACAATGAAACCCTATCCCCAAAACAAACAAAAAAAGATTAAAGAAGATAATCCACAGAAAATGTCATGTGCAAAAGCAGATAGGTGCTAACCTCAATAAAACACAATCTTATTTTTCACTTATTGCTGTTTTCTTTATGGTGTTGAAAATGGAACCCAAGACCTCATATGTGCGGGACAAGAGCCCTGCCGTAGAGGTATCTTCCTAGCTCTGTTTATAAACCCATTACCCATGGTCTCAGGGTCTTAGGACAACCACATAAAGCTCTGGTGTTGTCACATTCGTATCTTTCTAAGGCAGATTTTTATATCACTATCAAAGAAAACCACCATTAAATATCTTGCTTTTCTTTTTCCTGCTGTTTGCTTATGAACTTTTTCTTGCATTACTGCACAGTCTTCCTCATGACTGCAATCACTGATGCCAAGCGCGCAATGGGGGTTACTTGAAGATGAGCCTGTGTTTATTTTTATTTTTATTTTTATTTATTCTCTCATACAATACATCCTGACTGCAGCTTCCCCTCCCTCCACTCCTCCCAGTATCCTCCCACCTCCTCTCTCCCCCAGATCTACTCTAAGGACTTCTGGCTTCACTGTCTTAACTAGGGATTTGCCAACGAAGAGCCCTTGAGACCCTGTGCAAAGGAAGGCATTCCGACCTTCCCCAGAATTACCTGGGATTTCCTGGCAGTGAGCAAAGCAGGTGCCAAGTGTTCTGTCAATTTCAATTCAATGCCCTGCTCTTCTACCACAAATGTTCTTAGGAACTGGCCTGCCCCTGCATGCTGTTTCCAGCAGGTGACATCTACTCCAGCTGCAGATAACTTGACCTCTGTCAAACACCAATTATCCTCCCTTGTTCCTCAATACTCCCAGGATCTTCCTACCAAGAAGTCTTTGCATTTATGGTAGAAAGCTTTCCCCATATCCACTGTCACTCAGCTGATTTCTAATCATCCAAACTTTACAGTAAATAAAATATCCCTTAATCACCAGCTCCATGCTAATCTAGCCCTGCGACTTTCCTTTCTCAGAGCACCTACACCCTTCCCACTGCACCTTTTTATATATGAGCTGCTTTGATTTATGAGAGCTGGTGTTGCTGTGTCAGTTGGGCCTGCCGAATGCTAGAAGGGGTTGATTCTGTTGGCTTGTTGTGATGTACCTAGTACCTTGGTAAAGCCTGGCATATGCTCAGAAGCAGAAGGAAAGAAGAGGAAGCGCTCAGACGGATAACATTTGGCCCAATCTGATGCAGTCACTTGAGTCAGGAAAATAAGACAACCCTTTGCTTGCTTTGCCAACTGAAGTCAGTTTTGAAAGCAAAGATTATGTAATATTAGCACTAATAATTTATATTATATAATTATATGTTTAATATTAATATCTAACATTAGTCAGGGGCCTCCAGATAAGTAATCAGTTTCTCTTTTTCTCTTTATGTGTGTGTGTATGTTTGTAAGAGAGAGGCAGAGACACAGAGACATGGGAAGGAGTAACATAAAATATTGGCTCACATAATGGTGAAGACCGCAAAGTCCCACAAGCTGCTGACCATGAACTGGAGCCCCAGGAGAGCCAGTCATGGAACTCAGAGACCGTGTTGCAGATCCCAGAGAACAGGAACAGCATGGTCACAGGGGACGTCCCCTCCCCTTCCTTGTCTTCTTGTTCATCTCAGCCCCGCAGTGATCAAATGTGGCTCATCCACACAGGAAAGGCCTGCCTGCTTTGCCACTCTACCAATTCAAATGCTAACCTCTCCTGGAAACTTCCTCCTAGACACTCCTCACGATAATGTTCATGAGATTTCTGGACATCCTGTGGCCCAGACAAGTTGACACTTAAAGTGATCGATGGCAGTGATTAAAGTTGATTTCATATGACTCGATGTTGTCCCAAGAGAGGCTCTGGGATGCCAGCAAAGCCCTAGAATCTCAGCTAAGCTGTGCCCAGAGCAGGTACCTTTCCTCAGTTTCTCTCCCCTGTAGCCTTCCCTAGGGAACATAAGACTGAGAAATCCTTGGGGTCCTTTCACACAAGTAGTGTCTCTTCAGGTACTACAATAATCCAGCCTCAAAGACCAAAAGAATCCCAAGGCCACTTCTTTGGAACATGAGTTGATCAGCTCAAGGTCTCTCTATAATCACATTGCAAAATCAACTAGTTTCTGTAAGAACAAATCCTGCCATAGCAACATTCCCTGAAGGGTGTACAGATGACACTAAACTGCCAACTCAGATGCAAAATACAAAGTGTACCAAAAAGTGGGGGGCAGTCACGCAAATAAATGATACTTCCGTACTACTTTCAAAGTCAACATTAATATTGAACCATTAAAAATGACTCGTGAAAGGAGACGGTCCTAGAACTAAGTAGTGTTCGGGGAAGAGATTCAAGCAAATCAGCTGCCCTACAGAACAGAGCAGAAAGGCTGCATATTTTTAGAAAATTTAGAAAGGTGGGAAGAGGAGATGGCTCATCCAGGAAGCCTTGCAAGCACCAGAACCTGGATTCAGTCTGGAGAAACAATTTATAATAATCATATCCAAGTATCACTTCAACAAGTAAAAAAATAAACAAAAACAAATAGAAGGAAAGGGAAGGAAGGAAGGAAGGAAGGAAGGAAGGAAGGAAGGAAGGAAGGA
>NW_026586589.1:5060773-5170038 GCF_907164565.1 Psammomys obesus
GGAAGGAAGGAAGGAAGGAAGGAAGGAAGGAAGGAAGGAAGGAAGGAAGGAAGGAAGGAAGAAGCCGGACAGGCATGGTGGTACATGCATATGACTGCAGCACTGAAGAGATGGAAACAGCAGATGCCTAAATTTACTGGCTGACTGCTCTACTCAACTTGTCAAGTTCCAGGCCAGTGAGACCCTGTCTCAAAAGGACAATATGGACTGCACCTGAGGAATGACAGCTGAGGTTGTCCTCAGGTCTCCACATCGATATGCACATGTGTGCGCCTGCGCACAAACAAACATAAACACATATGCACACACACATATACATGCATGTGCGCACAGGCACAAGGAAAAAAACAGAAGGGAAAAGAGATGAATCAGAACATGATGAAAGTATTAACCATCAAGAGAGCAAGAGGCTGAGAAGTTGAAGGAGAAAATAACATTATGGCAGAGGCCAACACACTCTTTAAAAGTATAGTAAGATTAAATTACAACTGTGTGTGTGTGTGTGTGTGTGATTAATGAGATGTTCCTCTTATGTCCCTGACTGGTAGGAATTTCTTAGAAGATAAAGGTTTTCTGGGGCTAGAGAGATGGTTTAGTCGGTAAAATGCTTGCTGTGCAGCCCTAGTGCCCAAGCTCTGTCCCCAGTACCACATAAAAGCCAGGAGTAGCCCCCTACATCCTTAATTCCCGAGCCGGGGTGGATGCAAAGAGGAGGACCTCTGGGGCTTCCTGGCCAGCCATTCTGGCTGAATCCATGAACTCCAGGTTCAGAGAGGACCTGTCTCAAAAACTAAGGTGGAAAAAGATTGAGAAAGATGCACGATGTCAAACTCTGGCGTCCACACACAGACGTGCACACACACACACACACACACACACGCAGCCATACACATATACAAATAAACACATGCACACACACACACACACACACACACACACAAATGTATTTGTATATTTGACAAGAGAAAAGGGGGCAGCAGAATAATAGCATTCTGATATAATTCATAATCCTAAAAAAAAAAATGTGTGACTATATTAGGTGACATGGGAAGATGAGTCAAAGTTTCAGATGGAAATAGTCACTTGCTTTAAGTTATCTCTAATTCTTTCTTTCAATTAAAGTGGTTATCATCTCAGTCATCAGGATAGACCCAGGGCAATCACAGGATCCCTGGATGGCAATGAGGATGGCAAAGGACTCAGAACTAGAGAGATGGAATCACGAGAGATAGGTCAGGCCATCACTGCTGGACTTGAAGACAGAAGGGCGGTCATGAGCCAAGAACCCCGCTCATATGGAAAAGGTAAAGGAATGAGTCCCCCAGAGAGTCTCCAGAAGGAGTGTACCCAGATAACACCTCAGTTCACTGTAGCCCCATGTGATGCATTTCAGATTCCTGACTTCTCGACCTACAAACAATAAACCCTTGCTATTGAAAGCAAACAGTGCATTAAGACATCCATTACAGAAGCAATGGGAAACTAACATGATCTGGGTGTGTGGATGGTGATTACAACAGATCCTCTTATGAGAGTTTGTGGATCCTGGTATACAGAATATAATGGAGAGAAGGAAGCATACATTCCACCCCAAGAGAACTGAGGAGCCACAGTCTGAGCTGGCTCAGAGTTACTCCCACAGTCCTGTCTCAGAACTCAGATCCCCAAAGCCGCAGGGCTTGACATAGGGAGCCACATTCTCTGATCTCAGAGTTTGCTACCTCTATCAAAGCAAGACAGCTCTGCCTCTATTTTTCCATGAACACACCCATGGAGGTACCATGTGAGCCGCCTGGTTGACAGCAAGGAAAGGGCTAGCCTTCTCTCTCACTAATCCAAATGTCCTTTTTGGTCCCTTTTCTTTGTTGCACAGATCAATGAAGGCTGCTTCCATCTAATAAAAATAAACCTTAATCACCTTTGTAAGAGAAGAGAAGATAAGCAGGGCCATGTTCTAAAAATGAACTCCCCTACTTAACAACTGCTAAGTGCTATTTCTTGAACGATACCAACAATGACATCACATTCAGGCTACAGAGTGGGGTGATCAGCTGTTGATTAGGGAGCTATTGGAAGGGGGGAGGAAACTGAATGAAGCCATATAAATAGATCCAATTTGTTATTGCTGGGTGAGCACTCCGAATGTGCGAGGCAAATGAGAATGAGCTAGCCAGCAATACATTTCTAACACGGAAGGTGTAGGTATCACATCCCTGCACGGTCCTCCATTCTCGTGTCCTAGGTTGGATGGACTCCAGTGCTGACCCATGAAGTCATATCAAGCCAGTAAAGCCCCAGCTCACAGGCTTTCTATTCTCCATCACAGCCCCTGTGTTTTCCCTAAACCTTTGCACTATGGTTTCTAGCTCCCCTCACTCTGCAACTGAAAATTACTGTTGTTGAGCCCCTAGTGGCTGCCATTTTCTGTGGTAGACTATGTTCACACTGGGATAACTGTTCTTCTGTTATCTGAGATGGAGCATATAGTTTCATCCCATTGGCTTTGGCTTGTCTGTGTGACATGCTTTGATCAATGGCAAGTGGAAACATGTGGGCATATGCCAGGTTCATGCAGAAGTTAAGCCATGGCTCATGTTTCCATCATGTACAGTGGTCTTCCTTCATTCAAAAGCAAAGCATGGCCTGGGTTGAGATGACCTCTTCTGCCTGGGTGAAAAGACACATCTAGAGAGCTAGAGCCAAACTGCAGCTGCTAATTTATGTGAGAGGGAAACATAGTTTTGTTCTTGTTAAGAGCATTGACATTGGAGGTGCTATTTGTTACTGCAGAATTACCCAGCCAAAGCTGACCATGACACAGTCCACTTCAATGGCTTCTCCTCAAGTTTTATCCTACTCAGTCTCTGCAATAATATTTATCAACTTATGGCTCTAAAGAGTCATTATCTTAACAGGGGTAAGCTAAGATCAACTGGGAAATTCTGTAGTCAGCTCATGAATATTCATGATATCCATCATGTTGAAGGGTCTGAAAAGCTCTGTAGTGTTTGGTATTGGTCAAGGCATAAGCCCTCAAGTTTTCTGAGTTAGGTAATGAATCTACTACTGTTTATTAATTAAATGACTTTAGAGAAGTCATTTCAGTGCAGAGTCCTCATTTAAAAAGGGATAATAATGAAAGTGCCCTGTGGGGGGTTGTGAGGATTAAATGAAATAATGCAAAATGAGCATCAATTGACCACTTTCTGGGTTTTGGGTTGTCCTACCCTTCTATCCTTTTCAAAGTCTTAAAAATAGCATTCAAAGCATTTTTGAATTTGTGATACCTATGTATATACACCTAGGTGTATATACATGTATATCATACATACATCACATACACACACACACACATTCAAAACTGTTTTCAAATCTCTGGACCAGGAATGGGGAAAGTTTATGATTTGGAGAGGTGGCTGAATCTGAGTGTTTACCAGACAGTAGAACTAGAAGCAGCCATTAAGAGGTACAAGTATCCCAGGAGGATGAAACAGAGAATCCTGTGTACCTGTCAAGGAAATTAAAAAGTGGTTTAAAATGAGGTTTCAAAGTTCCACCATTTACCGAGGATGTGCAAGTATACCTGGACTCACAACAAAAGGAGAAAACAGAACACGTGACCATGATGATGACTGGAACACATGGACTTGAGCTCTTCTGTGCCCAGCCAATAAGAGCCTTGAGCTGCTAACACAAGAGCGGCATCTCGGTGAGGGATGCATAGCATCCAGCTAAGGTAGCCATGAGCCTACAATCCTGGCAGGCATTCAAGTGAAAACCACAAACCAGAGCAATCAGCAGCACTGTGCAGATCCAGTAAAGCAATGGAAGACTCCATGAAGAGGTGAGAGGGTAAGATAGGAGGTCGGAGAGTCCAAGCATCCACCATGCTGCAAGATGTGTAAACTTTTCAAAAGAGCATAAGGAGCCAGGCATGGGGGCACATACCCATCATCCCAGCGCTTGAGGCTGAGGCAAGAGGATCAGGAGTTCAAACATGTGACGGTGGCAGGCAAGGGGGGGTGCTGGGAGGAGTTGTGTGCATAAGTTAAGCTGTCAAAGAATAAACATAAACACTGGGTTTTTAGAGAGCATAAGCTGTGCTACCATTCGCAGCCAAGAACAGGAATTTGAAGCCGGAGCACCAATCACAAATCAATAAGCGGGAAAGCAAAGACTCAGAGAGGAGTGCCAGAAGTACAGACGTGGAATAGGTGAAGAAGCTGCACCTGACCCAAAAACATCCGTCACACTATTTTAATAATACTAAATAAAAATACCTAACTTTGTTGACACCACTATTCCCAAATGTATTTGAAGAAGAAATAAGTAAGCCCATTGCTCTGAGATAACTAGCTGGTCCGTTTCATGCCCTTCCTTTGTGGGTGGCTCCCGGGTTTCTTCCTTTGGGCCTTTGTCTCAACACCTTGTCAGACTTGGACTGAAAAAATGAAAACAGTCAGTGCCTGGTACAGGACAGGTCCTCATTCGGCACCAACCACGTTCACTCAGTGTTAGTCTCTGTAATAATCATAGGCTAACATAATGACTTACCCCCATATTTTGTTTTGAACTCATTTTAAGTACAAATCAAATGTGCCAGAGACTGATTTTATCTATTCATGAGTCTTGGAGGTTCCTGGACCATCTGTGGTTCTGAGCATGTATCTCATTCTGTCGGGACAAAAAGGAAGACACCTGCTGTTGGTGCCTCGAAGGCAGAGGTCGGGATATTTCAAATACAATATGATGGCGGCTATCTTTCATATTTCCTATCCTGGACTCCCAAGACGTCTCAGGTTTGAATTCCATGGAAGGAAGAAAATCTGACCCTGAGTAAGGCAGAATAACAAATCTGTAATTGACTGCTGTCCTTCTCAGGTTTCACATCCGACTGTGTTTCCTGGAGCAATCTAAAGACACAATATACACCTACTAACTTACTCTTGGTGGTACCCTACACTGCCCCCTGACCCCCCCATGAACAGAAACCACTGCCCAGGACTGGTTATGTCATCTACATGAGGCTCAACATCCAGTGTGGACACTCTCCCTTGAAATGACCTTCTCTCCTAGATGTTACTAGTCCCCTGTGACCTCCTCAGCAACAGAAAAACTCAAAAGGTCTAAAAGGGACTATAGACCATGGACCATTAGCCCTCCATATGGCAGGCTGGTTTGAATGCTCCACACGGCATAAAGACACTTCACCCCCACCCCAGGACAGCTGTGGAGGGAGTAGCCCTATCCCTGCCCCAGCACACAGCAGCTGGGACATCTGCTCACACCAGGGGCCGGAGCAGTTCATCTGAGGGGCAGCTTCAGTCTGTGCTCAAATTCATTCATTCATTCCAAGAGTGATTAGTAAGTGCGTATCAGATGCCAGAGCCAGAACCAGGCAGTGGAAGCAAATGTTTTATTCCTAAAGATCCTCAGAGCTTGGCGAGGAAGACTAATGACAAGGGGGACATGGAGATAAACTATGAACTAGTACAAATAGAGATAGAAGGAAAGCGAGCACAGAGACCTTTGAAAATGACTGGAGAAAACACCTGAGCCAGCCCTGGCTGTCAGAGAGAGAGAGAGAGAGAGAGAGAGAGAGAGAGAGAGAGAGAGAGAAAGAGAGCCCCTGGGATAGGTGATTCACAGGATGAGAGCAAGATGAGGGTGTGAACAGGATGGAGTGAAACCTGAATGTTCCCTGGGCAGAAGACTCAGCATGGGTGACAGTACAGACCTTCTCTGTGCTGCTTCTGGAGATGGGAGCAAATCACTGACTGGATTGTCTGCCTGGTACCCCTCTCTTCCCACCCCAGAATCTGCCATAGTCATCCACATGAGGAGGCCACCATGCTTCTAAGAAATTCCAAGCTCTCACTTGAGTCCCTAAAACCCAGGGAGCCCCACCCACCCAGGGATTCCAGAGATTGTAACTTGAGAGGAAGTGATGTCTGAAACTGTCAGGGACACAGACAATGTCGTGGGATTTAGGAGCAAAGCATGGTGAGTTTCAGTCATGTCACTCTCCCCATCAAAGAGGTGGATCTGTGAACCATGCTCTTGAACTGTGGAAGGGGGGGAGGGGTAACTAATTTGATGGATGAACCAGGAAAAGTGGCTTCTAAGCTTCTGTGAGGAAAAAAAATTTAAAAAGCATGTGCCTTCAGACACTTTTGTTTGAGAGCCCAGCCTTGCCCTGAAACTCTAGGAGGCCAACAGAGCCAAAAAAACTGAGCCCTCAGGGCCCTGCAGAGACTGATATCCCAACCAAGGACCATGCTTGGACCTAAATCCTGCACAGATGTAGCCCATAGACTCAGTCTCCAAGTGGGTTTCCTAGCAAAGGGAGCAGGGGCTGTCTCTGGCATGAACTCAGTGGCAGGCTCTCTGATCACCTCCCCTTGGGGGGGGGGGTGCAGCCTTGCCAGGCCACAGAGGAAGACAATGCAGCCAGTCCTGATGAGACCTCATAGGCTAGGGTCAGATATAAGGGGAGGAGGACCTCCTTTATCAGTGGACTAGGGGAGGGGCATAGGGGGAGAAGAGGGAGGGAGGGTGGGATTAGGAGGAGACAAGGGAGGGGCCACAGCTGGGTTACAAAATGAATAAATTTTAATAAATAATGAATAAATAAATTTATAAAAAAGAATCTCAGCTAACTTAGAATTGTTATGCTAGAAAGACACCATGGAGATGTCCACAGACAGGTTAAAAAAAAAAAGTCCAGGAAAACCCAGCCATCAAATCCATAGTTGTTCTGGTCTGCTAATCAGGAAAATGGCTTCAGCTGTTTCGATGTCAGCTGAAGCCATATGAAGAACTGAAGATGAACCAACTATTGCCTAGGCCCTTGGAGCAATGAAACAAAGGACCCCTGCTCTGAGCCACTTTGTTCAAGATGCCTTGTGATAAACGCATGAAGATCAATCTTCTGTAGAAATAAAGAGGCTGGGAATGGGGGAGGGGGAAGCTTATCTCCAAGTCCTTGGTGAGGTTGTTTCTGGAAACTCTTCCACTTGCCCTCCATGTATAATTTTTCTTAGATACCATGAGGCACGGGGCTATGCTAACACCTGTTAGCTCAAATGATACTTGAAATCTAATTAATGTGAGTGATCTGTGCTGAACCTAGGTTCTTCTTATGCTTAGAGTGCATTCTTTAGAGGGCAGAATTAGTAAGATATCAAGGAATAAAGGTTAGCCTAGGATAGGTCACCAAAGAACTATAGGCTACAGCAAAGGTGTTTGGGGTTTTTTTTTTTCAACTTATACCCTACCCATCTCCACAAATGATCTGAGGGCTGAGAACTGAGGGTCAATAAGGAGTGGAAAATTGCTTCGAGAGTAACAGGTTCCGACACACCATGTGGAAAGGTCAGCTTCCTGATTTGGACATGAGTACAGGATGGTGGTCAGGAGTCATTAGGGGCAACAAGGATGCTGAACCCAGGTGGAACACTGGGTGGTGCCAGTCATCAGTAGAATGGGAAGTGTTGAGAGGAAGAAGGGCCAGGACTTGGAATTCTTTGCAGAATTGGGAAGGAAAGAAAGGGTCAAGATAAATCTCAAACTTGTGTCTTGAGCACCTAAAAAAGTGATGGGACCTTTGCCAAGATAAAAGAGGAGACCAAGTCAGGAGGTAAAGAGGGCATATGCTCTTACTACAGTGTGAAGGGTCTGTAAACTATATATAAACGCTTTGAAGCATTCGGGGGAAACACCATTGATAAAGGTGTCAGTTTGATACACTCACTGAGCACGTATTACATTCCAGACTCTGACAGGATGTTGGTGAGCAAAATGGATATGGCTCATGGCTTCATAAAGTGTACAGCCCTGTAGAAGAGACAGAAGTTAATTAATGCACAAATACATCATTACAAACTTTGAGATGAAGCCTTGAAAGAAACAGACTTCCACAATATGTTACCGGAAAACCTGGCAGAGACTGGAGATGTGTAACCACATGACAGCTTCAAATCACGGTGGTATCAAACCCCTAGGGTCACGTATCATCTCAGTCTCTTTCAGTCAGAAATTACAGAGATCTCAGTTGTCTGCTTGCCTCTGCTCTGCGACATCATCAGAAGACTCAAAGGCCAGGAGACTAAAGTTATCTTGGGTGCTCTTTTGCTCGTGTGTTTGATGGGCAGTATTAGCTTTTGGCTGGGGCCCTGAATTCCTTTCTAAGTAGCCTCTCTGCAAGGCTAATTGAGAGTCCTATAAAATGGTGGTGAGTACATAATTGGAGGAGGAGTGATTCTCCAGATGTCTGTCATGCTTAAGCCATGTAGCTTCGTATCTGTTGATCAAGACAATGACATGGCTTCATTCAAGCTTTAGATCAGGGAATACATCTCCACCTCTTACTGAAGTGATTTCAATAAAACATTGCAGAGAACATGTGGGATGGGAGAAAGGTGTTGACCTAAACACCTTTGGAAAATCTTATCTGCCACAGAAGTCAGCAAAGCCTGGAGCAAGTAGTAGGAGCAATGAAGAAAATTGAAGGCTAAAGAAAAGTAACCTTCCTTCTCTATCTTTCATGCAGCGAGGGTGAAAACCTGTGTTGACTATTTCATCAACAACAAATTAGCAGAGAACACTATTTGCAAGAGAACTCATTTGCCTGCGTAACTCATTCTTTTATCTTTGCTCACTGCCCCACATGTCCCATCCACTGGCATCTAGCTCAGCCTTCAACAGCTAGTTTGAAGGGTGGAGAAGGAAGGCCAGGGTCTGAGTCACCAACAGTGGGAACAGCATTGTTGAACTATGAATGAGCATGATGCACTCAAGCTCATAGGAGGTTATGCTGTACTGAAATCAAAATATGATTCAGGGACTCAAGGAGAAAGTCAGGGCAGGAAACAAGCTGGGGAAGGCTTGAGTTAGATACCAGTGGAAGGGATATATGGGGGAGCAAAGAGAGGCGAATGAGTCCCACAGGTAAATGAGTTTGCTTGGAGTCAGTGCTCTCTGCCAACTTGTTGCCGATGAAACAGTTTCAGCACTGGTCTTCACTCTCAGCCAATAGAAGTTAGATGTTTTGCATTATTATATGACTATGCACTGTCACAGCCAACTTCTAAAGTGACCTCAAGGATTGATTCATGGTTTTCAGACCCTTGTATAGTTTCCTGCCACACTGAATAAGTCTGACCTCTGTGACAGCAAGAGGAAGGGTGTGTGACTCCAGAGAGTAAGATCATAGCAGCATTTCAGTCTCTTGCTGAGGCTGTCCCCACCCACAGATAGAATGGACATCCATGATACCATGAGAACTGGAGCAACCCTATGGGACAGAATTAAGTCCCACTCATACCCAGAACCATAAGGCCAGCCACCTGCCTGAGCCTCCTGGAAAGGTCCTCAGTTGCAGGCAAACCTTCAGATGATCCCAACTTTGAATTCTCAGGACTTAGACAAGATCTCCTTGTTGTTCCCTGAGTTAATGACCACCAAAATCCACACAATAAAATAAATTAATGCCATTTCAAGTCATTCAAACACTGTGGTGGTCTGCTGTACACCAACGGCTAAGTACTGCACCAGCCCTCGTGCACACACATTGTCATGATTCTAACTGCTTCTGAGAGACTCAACTGATCTCAAAGACATTCATTCAAAGCTTAGTTCCAGTTTGTTTCCAAGCGTTAAAAACAACAACAACATTCCTTTTGTGCATTCCGATTACTTCCAAGTTTAATACCCGGGGTGACAGTGAGTCCCACCATTTTTGTTGAACACCAAGCTTCCTGTAACTTACAATTGCAAAGGTCTTCCACCTCACACTTCACACTGACCATTTCCTTCTATCCTGGGAGCTGTCCCTGACCCAGTGCTGAAGCCAAACCCAGCCGCTATCTCTCCCTAATCAAAAGATCACATTGCCTTTCTGAAAGGCAGGCTTAACTTGGAAAGCTCAGCAAGAAAGTTCCATTTACCCGTATCTTTAAATGGAAAAAGCCTCCCTGTCAGTTTGGAGCAATTAGCTGTGGGAGATGATGACGGAGCAGCGTGAGTTGCTGTGAGGGGGCAGAGTGGCAGCGGAAGCCCAGGCTCAGACAGACACGCCGCAGATGGTACAACGAGATAACGCCTTTCACGTTTCAGAAATCACATTGTCAACAATGTTTCCAGACTCGGAAATTAGCTGAAGTCATCAGGAGTGCCTGGCAGCAAGCAGCAGGCGCCTTGGTGGGGGCCCCTCGTTTGACATCATGCATAGGTGAAAGAAGTCCACAAAATTTGCAGAAAAAAAGAGTGAGGCTACTTGCCCTGGGGCTGTGGGCAGGGCAAGTCAGGGACATACTGAGGCACTCCCTTGGGGTCTACATTAGGAAGTCCTAGTCCTCCACCTTCTATTGTCACAACAGTCAGAGTGTGACTTCCTTCTTCTGCCTTGTCTTAGAGTGTCCTCTGCAGAGACTTACAAAAGGCGAAAATGTGGACTTAACTGGTCGTACCTTACCTAAGAATTAAAGTAGGTTTAAGGGGATAGAGAGATGATTCAGTGAAGAGCACTTGCTGTTCTACCAAAAGACCCAAGTTCAGTACTCAGCATACCAAGTGGTTCACAACTGCCCGCAACTCCAACTGCAGGGCATTTGACTACTTCTGGCCTCTACAGGCACTTCACAGACATGGAATGCATTCACACAGACATACACACATACACATAAATAAACCTTAAAACTAACTAAACTGTTTCAGGAAAATCATTTCTGTTACAGTAAAACATATATATATATATATATATATATATATATATATATATGTTTTCTGCTAAATAAAAAGCCTTACCAAGGAACGTCTATACTTGTCTGGCCTTCCCATCACAGGGACACCTCTGACACCCTCTGTCCTTAGGAAGGCCAAGTAAAAGAATCAGAGACTCATATCCAGCCACTAGGGACACCAAAGCTCCAGCCAAGTTCAGTGATCTGAAGGGTTGGGAGATGGCTATTGTTTCTGTTGGCGACATACACAAACACAGGCTGCAGCAGGGGCTGAGGATCACACATAATGCAAGGAACAGTCTAGAAGAAGACAAGTTGCTGCCCTCCTTGCCAGCCATTTTCTAGCATTTGCCCTGGGAGGAGCATAGCTCTTTTTTTATTTCTTTTTCTAAGTTTAGGATCTCATCTTAATAAGCAAGCCTACCACTCAAGGGGATGAATGAGACTTCCAAAAGATGGACACTAAGCCTGAATGTGGTCCTTGCATAGCACTGAAAATGAGCCTTACAGATGGTGCTGTGTGAGGAGTAGGGAGGGGAAGTCTCTGTGGTTCTCTGAGTGTGCATCCCACCGGGGTTCAACTTGAAGCTTCGGAATAAACCTACTCGTCTTTAAATAAGTTCAAGCCCCAGGAGATAGGATACTCTTGCATTTGTCTCGTGATTCTGGGAATTCGGGAGACCTTTGTCACTGCAAGATAGCCAACAGTGAGTCAGACAACTTTGGTCCAAGTGATGGAAGCCCATCACTTAAGGGATGAGAGGGAAGAGTAACGTTGAAAATCTTGCCCATGAAAGTGCTGTAATGAGCCTAGAGTCTCTACGAATGAAAGCCAGACAGCTGGGACCAGCGATGATGCTGGGTCCTGCTATGGATAAAATGTGAAAAGAGCAAAATCCAGAAAATATAACTCTGCCTCTGGTAGCATGTGGGTTTAGGGACCTGGGAGAGGAAGTTTTTTATCCTTAGCCAGCGGTGGGTTGCAAGGGGAGCGATGCTGTAGTTCTCTAAAGGTCTATATGTTACAGGTTTGATCCCCAGGGTGGTGCTACTGGGAGGGGTGAACTTTAAGAGATGAGGCCCAGCAGGTGATCTTTAGGAAATAAGAAATATGTCCTTAAATGGCATTGCAGGATCCAGCGCCTTCCTCCTCCTCATTTTGCTTCCTAGCTGTTGAGCTGCCTCACAGTGCTGCCATAGATGAGCATGACTTCCAAGACCGACTCAAAACAGACATCTGTACATTGCTTTATTCGCATCTTTATCAGGGTAACAGAAAGCTATCCAACAGGAGAGGGCTGCCACTGGGTTGTTCCCAAGACTCTCCTTCCTGAACATATTCTTCTAGGCTCAACTACAATCAATTTCCTCTGGTAAGGCAGAGATGAACATTTGCCCTCTGAAAGCCAGTTCTTTCTCATCTATCATCTCCATTTCACCCCCTAAGGAGGCAGCCAGAGAACAATCAGAACACGGCATATAAACAAGCATGGCTCCCTGTACCTCTTCACATGGAAACCCTGCCCTAGATGACCTCAGTCTGCACCAAAGTTGCTTTGCCACATTGGAAAGGCTCTTGTCAGTCACTGGAAGAGACTGAACAGTGCCCCTGATTTTAAGTCTCAGATGACCCAGGCAGAAGACTATCAGAAAATTAACTAGGAACTAACAAGCCAAAGTTAGCAGTATGATATCTCTGCAAATTCCAGAAGGCCTTGGCCTTGCCTCAGACCAGTGGCTTCTGAAGTGTAGTCCTGGGTCAGAAGCACAGATGTCACCTAGAAACATGTCAGAAGCATGAATTCTGAGACTCTGCTTTAAACCCAGAAATTTGAAAACTCTGAAACAGGACCCAGAGACCCACATTTGGAAGAACAATTCTGGAACATGACCGAGTCAGAAAACCACATTCTAGAAGTTCCATTAACCTCACCTAGGTCTGAGGAGGGACTGGCCTTTTGAGCAGGGCAGGGCTAGCCCTTAAGAGATAGACAGGTTCCCTTGCATCTCTCCTTCCATACAGACCACACACTGGAATCTGTCACGGGCATACCCCTGTCCTGTTGGGCCCTCCTAGTCTCAGCTATACTGAAAATACATGAGAGATACTCCAGTCTCTGGGGAATTACTATGGCGGGGGTGGGGGCTGGAGAGTGTTGAAGAATCCTGCTCCTATTGAGGACCTACAGTGCACAGGATAGGGTCAATGTTCAAAATGGATCCTTCTCTCCAGCTGGGGACACCTGCCTCTCACCTGCTTTTCTCCAAAGCCTCCTAGGAGTGGATCAGCAAAGCACAGCTTTCACCATCTTCCCTCCCCTAAAAAAATCTAATTCTCCATGAGACAGACAGCAGGATCATCCCAGGGACTCTGAGATAGAGTCCTGTCACACCTGAGGAGGCCCAGAGGTGCCAACTCGGCAGCTGGACAGCATGGCAGTGTGGCTGCTGGCTGATAGATCCCTTTCCGATGAGGGTGCTGTGTAGGCTGCCAGCTGTGCTGCGCTAGACTGGATCAGCATGGCTGCGCCGCTCCCCACTGCTCCCACGTAGGCCGGAACACTGAAGTGGAAGAGCGTCACACTTCGGGCAGCCAGCAATTAATCTATGTGAAAGACAAGCCCAAGACAGAAGAGGGGAGCTGCCAGCCAGATGAGGGTCCCCACCTTTACCAAGGAATTAGCTGAACTCTCCACACAGTCTACCTGAGGCCTTGTGGGGAAAGCTAACATACAAAGAGCACTGGGTTAAGTCAACAGGTTCAAGTCCAGGATCTGCCACTTACAAGCTGGAGAATTTGAGCTTTGTCTGACTTTCATATTCCCATGGAAAAAATACACAATAGCAACCACTCAGAGCTATGCTAAGGGGTAAATGACCATATTGAAGGTCTGAGACACAGAAGACACATAGTGACAGGGACTTCACTCCCTCCACCCTCAGGTACCGGCCTGTACCCAAGGATCTACATACAACTACAGGTAAGCACAGATAACTCTCTCAGGTTGACCAGGTAATGAAAGCAAACAAAAAAAATGCAAAGAAGCAGATATCTTTCCATGGACCATCCAGTCTAGGAAAGAGACCACAGAGAGGAAACAGCTGACCCAGGGATTCTGAATACAGCTGGTGTCTGGTCCCCAGATTCACTCATGTCCAGTTCATAAGCCCCAGCACCCCAGGAGGTGACCTTCAGAAGAAATACCTGATCGTGCTTTTCTTTAAACTCAGGTGACTCCCAAATGCCAACGGAACAAAGTAAAAATGCCTCATCCTGGCAACCCATCTCATTTCCAGATCTGCTGAGTCTCACCCCTAACCATGGACTTCACTCACCATTCCCAGGACACACCAGCCTCTCAGTGGCCAGGGCATCCAGAGCGACAGCATCCTACCAACCCCAGCACCACCTTGTACTCAAAATAGTGAGCTGAGATGTAAGCAAACAAACAAACAAAAGCTTCCCCCTCTGAATATGTTCAGGAACACCGCTCCTTTGAATAAAGTCATTATGCAATGGTACCAATCTGTTTTAGATAAGGTCTCTATAGCTGTGATAAAATATAACAACAAAAAGCAACTCAGAGTTGGGGGGTGGTTTCTTTGGCTTACACTGCTACATCACAGTCCATTGCTGAAGGAAATCAGGGAAGAATCTCACTCAAAGCAGAACCTGGAGGTGGGAACTGAAGCCCTGTAGGAATGCTGCTTGGTGACTTGTTCCTCATGGCTTGCTCAACCTGCATTCTTAGAGCACCAGACCTACCTGTCCAGGTGCGGTGCCCCTCTCTGCAGCCTGACCCTTCCCACATCAACCGTTCATCAAGAATATGCCAGAAACAGCCCAATCTAAGGAGGCAAGTCCCTCTTCCAAAATAACTCTAGCCTGTGCCAAGCTGGCATAAAGCAAACCAACACAGGTGGATAATTATCACAACAGACAAGACTTGGAGTTACAGGAGATTTGGAGTTACTGGGCATTGTAAAGAACTCTGTAGAGTCGATCCTCGTAGCCCAGAAAAGCCAGCCTCCTAAACAGTTCTCAGCTGAAGAGCAGCATCAGACATACAAGCAGGGATTCGGGGTCTATGGCCTGAGGCCATCAGGGGGCAGCTGTGGCATGCAAGCATCCTGGATGCTTGTGTACCACTGCTCTCTGCAAGGAAATGTAATTCTGGGACCTGAAATCTCAAGTTTGGGAGACCAGTGGTACAATATTGTGATATTCTGCCTTGCTCTGTCCATCTGTGTGCATCCGTGTACTAATCCACACTGCCGTTCTTTCACAGACTGCATTCTGCATATCCCTAAACTGTGGTGGAATGGGACACTACAAGCTCAAGGTATGTTGTGCCTCTCAAAACATCTATTCTACTGGACGGGATCTCTGTAATTGCAGAACACAGAAGTACAGGGTAGTAAAGTATGAGCAAGAAGATAGTCTACAGGAAATTTGGGGTTGTTTTATTTGTTTGGTTTTTTGGGGTTTTTTTTCTTTTTTAATTTATTTTTATTAATTACAGTTCATTCACTTTGTATCCCCCCTGGAGCTCCCTCCCTCCTCCCCTCCCAACCCCACTCTGCCTCCCTCTTTCCCATCTATGTCCCTCCCCCAGTCCACTGATAAGGGAGTTCCTCCTCCACTTCCCTCTGATCCTAGTCTATCAGGTCTCATCAGGAGTGGCTGCATTGTCATCTTCTGTGGCCTGGTAAGGCTGCTCCCCCTCAGGGGGAGGTGATTAAAGAGAAGACCAATCAGTTCCTGTCAGAGACAGTCCCTGTCCCCATTACTATGGAACCCACTTAGACACTGAAATGCCATGGGCTACCTCTGTGCAGGGGTTCCAGGCGATCTCCATGAGTGGTCCTTGGCTGGAGTATCAGTTACAGAAAAGACCCCGGTGCCCAGACTTTTAGGATCTGTCGCTGTCTTTGTGGAGCTCCTGTCCTCTCCAGGTCTTACTATCTCCCACTTCTTTCATAAGATCCCCTGCAGTCTGCCCAAAGTTTGGCTATGAGTCTCAGCATAGTCTACAGGAATTTGGAGGCACCCTATGAAACCCCAATATGACAGCAAAACTACCCCTCAAAGAAAACAGCAACCCAGGACATACACAGCTCCAAGACATCTCTGTCTTGTTTCTCCTAAGTGTATGTTCACTCTTCTCTCTGAGTAGAGAGGAAAGCCATTCCCGCTGTTCTAAAGACACAGGAGGCTCCTCTGCTCTCGAGTCCTGAGTGGCCCACAAATTAAGCTGGATCCCACTGGAGCACATCTTTCTAATCATGACCTCTGATGAGCTGAGCGGCTGGAGGAATTGTCAGTCAAGCCCAGGGAGTTCAAAAGGTGTCCTCCACTCTGAGCCGAGGCTAGATGAAGAGCGACACTGTCTCCAACTAAGTCTCTGTCCTTCTCTTCCAGGAAGCCCTCTGGAACCACATGGGGCTTCCCCTCAGGCCTACTCAGATCCACGTTTGACACCTCAGTAGAGGCACGCTGTTCTTTCATTCACTCCCCACATCTAATTCCTCAGCAGATACCAAGGCTCTTGCTTCAAGATGGATCTTGTCATTGACCCTGTCCTTACCGCCATCTCCCCAACACACAGCCAAGGAGGCCATCCTCCATAACCTATGCTCACAATGGTCTTTTCTATTCTCTCTACAGCAGTCATGTATTCTTTTAAAATGTAGAACAGAGTAACGTTACTTCTCTCTTTTACATCTACCCAACGGCTTTGCTATATACTTAAAATGAAATCAGTCTTCACTGTGGCCTGCCAGGCCCAATATGATTGGGCCTCAGACCTCTCCCCCTGAGTTAATTTTCTAGCCTTCTCTCTGACCTCTGACCTCCAGCCACTTTACCTGAATTGTACCACACATTCCTGATGGAGGGCCTTTGCACATGCTGTTTGCTTTGCTCAGAAAGTCTTTTTTTCTGCAGCTATCCATATAACTCATTGTCTCCCTGCTCCTGCGGATTGGGTCTATGATACAGTGTGGCCTCCTTGAGGATCCATGACTGACTACATACACAGCCCTGTCACTGCCTGACTTTCTGGACAAACGATTGCAACCTCTCCTTCTACTTTCATATCACCTCTCTCCCTCCTCTATCTCCAGTCTCCCTTCATCCGTTATGGGGAAATGGTTTGAATTTAGGTTCATCTGAGTGATACAGAATTTTTACCTCATCTCAAGATTTTTAACCAAATTTGCAAAAATTCTTTTCCCAAAAAGGAAGATTTCACAAATGCTGAAGCTTTGGTTCACCACATCAGGCTTGAGTTGAATGATCTTTTCGGTCTGTCACTGGTGCTCTATCTGGGGGAACAGACATTTGCTCATATCTCCCCAGAAAAGGGAGTCTATGTGCTATTTAGCTATTTCCTCTGCATTTAAAAAAAAATCTCTTTCTAGAAGGAAGAGGGAAGCTTACAAGACTCAGGAGGCTCAGACAACTTAAGGTGCTCAGGAAGTTTATAAAACTTAGAGGACTCACAAGTTCCTCCCATAGGTTAAATGCTGAGGAGGAGGAGACTCTTCAGTGGATCTGTCTGCTAGCCAGATCAGGGGCTCTAGAGATCCATCACTCATCCAACACATTACTTGAGTTGAATAATCTTTTTGGTCTGTCACTGGTGCTCTATCTGGAGAAACAGACATTTGTCCATGTCTCCCCAGAAAAAAAGTCACACAGTACCATAGGTCTTATAATAGTCTGGGCTTCCAATAGCTCCAGAAGGTAGTCTCTAGCACTCCAGATGGGCTCACTATCTCTCCTGCTCTTAGCAACTTGATGGCATTAATTACAGTTGCAGGATGGACAAGTGCTCATATGTAATTTCTCTCCTATCCCAAGACACCCTCTCTTCCAGAGAAGCTGTAGCTTTTAGTTCATCTTTTTTTTTTTTTTTTTTTTTTTTTTTTGTCCTGTAAGAAATGTATCTAGGAGGCTATACTGTATCCAAGGTAACAGTGTGGGTCCAGGGGGGTGGAGTTGCTGCTTTCCCACTGGAAAGTAAGAGACATGTACAAGTCTCTCTCCACCAGCCTCAGAAGTGAGTGTTTTAGGATGTTCCAATTTCTCTTTGTTGATTGTCTTCTTAATAGTCCCAACAATACAGTAAGTTGAGCATAATAACATTATTTTATTTTATTACATTTTTTTTATTTATAGAGCAGGGTTCAAGTACACCATTGTGTGTGTGTGTGTGTGTGTGTGTGTGTGTGTGTGTGTATGTGTGTGTGTCTGTAAAAGTCAGAGGACAACTTGTAAGAGTCACCTTCCTCTCCTTCCACCATGTGTGTCTGAGGGATCGAACTTAGATCATCAGTCTTGGCAGCAAGTACCTTTACCTGCTGAGCTGTCTCACTAGCTCCCTAATATCATCGCTAAACCACTCCTTCATTTGGGCTTTCTTTCGGCAATTACCTGTTCTAGACATTGTGGGTTCAGTAATAAACAAGATAGGCGATACCCTTGCTTTTGTGGCATTTACCCTCCAGTGATGCAGACAGGTGCTAAGGAAGCAAAGACAAGTCATTAGTGTTATGAGATCTATGAAGTCAAGAGCTGAAGATCACAGTGTTAAGAAAGGAAGGGCTCCTTTAAGTAAGCTTGCCTGGGAAGAAAGCCTCTTCAAAGATTTAGAACTTGACCTGTCGCTCGGATGGTAAGGAATCCTGCAAAAATGTAGGAGAGCTTTGCAGCTGAGAACCAACTGGAGAACCTAAGCCATTTCCAGGTGAGGAAGCAAAGATGTGGGGCTGGGCCCCTGGCCTAAGGTCACTGTGCCAGAGAATAAGGCGACCGGGACACAGAGCAGATGCTCCAACCCAACATTTTGCACACTTCACCACCACAAGGGTGGTTTCTGACCTACCACCCGTGTGTGCTTTGACAACTAAGTGAGAATAAGGTACTGCCATGTTGATGGCAGCTGTCATCACTGTCCTTTCCCAGGTGACCTAGGATGGGCCTCACGGTCAAGCCCTGAAGAACAAAGGAGCTCAGGGACCCGCCCTTAACTCTGGGGGGGGGGGGGGGGTTTCTCAAGAAATTCCCATCTGGTCCTTCGAGAACCACCACCATCTATGCAGTCCTGCACCAGCATGAGGCACTCGCTTACACGCTATTCCTGAACTAACACAAGTTTGAGAGCGAAGGTCACCTAAAACCCTCTCCTCCAAATCTGGGTATGGTAGCACATGCCTGCAACCTAGTATTTAGAAAGCAGAGACAGGAGAATAAGTTCAACGTTGTCTTTGGCTTCATAGTGAGCTTGAGGCCATGCTGGACTACCTGAGACTCTGTCCCAAAAGAAAAAAAAATGAAATAAATGCAAATAAATCATGTGTACAGATATCTCCATTTCTTGCCATTCTCCCGGTACTGCACCTGAGCCCAAAGTAAGACACTACTCAGAACTCCTCATTAGGCTGTCACTCTGTGAACTTCCACTGAAGTCCTTTCAGTCTCCCAGATGAATCCGCTAAGTCCAGGTAACCTGGGGCCCAGCCAGACCTGCGCCCTCTATTTTAGGATGAATGGGTAGCCAGTACCTCAGCTCGGTACCCAGCCAGAACCGAGTGTGGATTCAGCAACTCCTCAATCCAGGTGTCCCTGCCTGGTCATGAGCTCACAAGGACTGTGCCTGTCCCTCAGGGTGACAGAGACTATGTGTGCCCCTCCGGATGTCATAGCACAAGTCAGGGAAGGTGGCAGGTGCTAAAATTGTAAGTAATGCTTCCAGAAATGCCAGCCGGCCTTCTCTGACACCACACCTGGACCACTAACCCCTTTGCTGGTATCTACACTGTTTGCTTTTAATGAGCAACAAGCTTATTAATAACTCTTCCTTCCTGAGTCCAGCCACAAGGGGAACCAGCAGGTGCAAGGGGCCCACAATTAGTCTTTCATAATGCACAGCTGGCAATAAACCTACTCTAAAGCTGGGGCAACCAGAATCCAGCTTCATGCATGGTCTCCTGCCACTGAAGTAAATAACAGTGGACCGAAGACAGAGAGTGTCTGCCCAGCCCTGGGGACTGGAGCCACTGTCCAGCCCTGAGGGCTATCGTCACTATTCAGCCCTGAGGACTGTAGTCTCTTCCTACCGTGACCCAAACCCTGGATTTCCACACTTTTCCTAGTTAGCTTCTTTACTCTTCTGTCACCTGTGTAACTTCTCTCTGATGTAACCATATAAAGTGACGTCCTTATTGGCTCTGAAACTTATATAACCCTAGTGGCCATGCTTGGCTCGTGGGGGAAATGTGCAAAGTGTGTATTATAGTCATGTTCAGATTTCCAACATCAATTCTGGGGTTATCCAAGACTCTTGAAAATGCGGCAAATATTCCCTTCAAAATGGTGACCAAGATGGGTACACAGAGACAGAGTCGGCTGATGGGTAATTACAGGATATTTTGTTTGGACCAGCCTCTGAAGCTCAGTCCCAGAACAGTGACTGAGTGCTTATTCACACCCCTGGTGTTTGACCCAGCACCTGGCACAAAGCAGTTTTTCAAAATAATGGTCGATGGAATGACTTGAAATCTTCTTGGCTGTGCAGCCAGAACAGTATTTATTTATAAGTCTGAAGACCTTAGTTCAGGTTGCGGGGTCTCAGCAGTGTGTTTACAGAAATTTTAGAAATCAAAAATCTACCAAGAGGGACAAGGATGGGCACAAAATGAGCCAGGCACACATCTTGGTGGTGGAACTTCAATGTTTGTTGAGGAGACTCAACAATCAGAACGAATATCATGATGCAATAAATTAAAATCATAATGAATGCAAAAATCCATAGTGAATAAAATATCAAAATTTGCATAGAGAGAATTAGCATTACTGATCTCCCCTCCTTGCCTTAACACTGCAATAGCTTGCCCCATGCTGATTCCAACTGGGTCACTGCCTTGAATCCTTATTCGTGGTAGCTACTGGAAACCTGTGTGCCTAAGGTGAGGCTCCAAGTCTTCTCCAAACATACACACAGCAGCCTGTGAGCTCTGGAAGAGGCCGTTGTTCTTGTTCTCTACTGTCACTTCAGCATATAATAGGTTCTTTTGTTGCATGGATGGATGGATGGATGGATGGATGGATGGATGGATGGATGGATGGATGGATTGCTTTCTGCAGTCCAGAGAAAACAACTGGGTCACCAAGAAGATATTAAACAATATACATTTTCTTTAAAAAAATATTTTAAAGGTCTACATTCAGAGGAATAAAAAAAATGTACATTCAAACCAAAAAAAGGGGCCATTTTTCACTGCTAGAATTAGCAAAGATTTAGTAGATTGACAATGCCCTGTATTGATGTGGAATTCAAGTAGAGGACATTCCTATGCATTACCTCTAGGGCTGCAAATTAATGCAGTGCTTCTGGACAGCAATTTGGCAATATGTAACAAAGGCCTTTGAAAAGTACATTTTTTTTTTCTGACGAGCAATCCCACTTCAAAGAATTATTCTGAGGAAATAATTAGGCAAGTGCCAGAAGACGCATCTTCCCCAGGATTTCTCCTCTGCACTGCTTGTAACAGCAAACACTTGCAAACAGCCTAGAGGTCCAGAGATACTGGGCTCATTATTACTGAGAAATATTCATAAATAAATAGAGGCATCCTAGGAGGGAGCACTTTTTGGCCATTTAAAACAATGATATGACCCACACTTTAGTTCAAACAAAAGAACATTTGTGCAGTGTTAAGTGGCCCTAAAGATTATGAAAACAATCCAAATGTGGTGTGATCATCACTTTTAAAGCATAGAGAGAGAGAATATTTAGAAGCCTGAATACAAATGTTGACTATCCCGGATGGCAGAAGATTAGCTTAATTATTTTCATCTTTCGTCTCTCTGATTTCTCTAAATTTTTGCCTGGTTTATTTTTAATTAGCATACAAGGTAATGGATTCCTTAGGGCATTTTTATATGTACTTTTTGTTTGATCCTCCCCCTCACCTCCTTCCCTTATCCTTACTCCCCCAACCCTCACCTGGAGCCTCTGTCCCCCAGTATTTCCCTGTCTAACTTCATGAAAATAACCTTTTATGAGAATATTTCCCAGGGATGCTATATCTCCCTTATTGACTTCAAGGCTCTCTCTATATATTTTTTTTCCTTTTTTTATTATGATATTTTTTTATCTTTATTTTTATTATTTAAACTTTATTTCCTTTGTATTCCACCTGTAACTCCCTCCTTTTTCTCCTCCGAATTCCACCCTCCCTCCCTCTTCTCTGCCTATGCCCCTCCCACGGTCCACTGATAGGGGAGGTTCTCTTCCCCTTCCATCTGACCCTAGTCTATCAGGTCTCATCAGGAGTGGCTGTGTTGTCTTCCTCTGAAGCCTGGCAGGGCTCTCTTTGTTATCCAAATGGAGTTGACACAGGGCTTCTTCTCCACATAGAAAATTCTACCTGCTCTTCTTTGCTGATCCCTCGAACACTCTACAGAAATGTCCCTGAGAGCAACTTGCCACTCTCACAGATCATCCTCATAGCAAAAGTCTTGGTACAGAGGCACTGAAGGTCCATTCAGAGAAAGCTGTTGTCCCCTAGCCAAAAGATGGGATGCTATCTGAGTGGAAGCATGCCATTGTCTCCTCTCCTAAGAGGTAATCCATCTGGTCTACCAACTGGCCAAGAGACCATCCCTCAGGAAGGTAGGTTTTTCTTAAGCATGCTCCAGAGATAGGAGGAACAATTATCACTTTAAGAAGATAATATACTTTTCTTCCCAGAATTTCTGCTCCCAATCTCAGTAGCTTACAGAGTAGCTCATAGCCATACAGCCTCCTAAGTCAGACTGCTTTTCCAAACAACTCAAAAAATGTAACTTTTACTTTTCTTCTTTCTCATTGTTTTCTAGGCATACTTCCCCTAACACTTTGGGCCTCACTCTTTCTCCCCATTAAGTGGCTGCTTTCCTGCCATGTGGTCAATCTCCACGAAGTCCTAATTCAAACCAAAAGGCTTTCTCTTTCTCTGCTCTATCACTCTCCTCTGGCCAGCTGCCAAGATTTACAGCTTGCCTGCTTTTGAGCTAATAATACTCCTTTGCATTTCTTTTGAGTCCTTTCTTAAATTATCTTATTGCTGAGACTAGAAATCACTAAGAGGGAACCCCGATTTTCACAGTAATCGCCTCCAACATAACTTTTTCTGATCAAAAGGCTGATCCTACTCACTATGTATAAACCCACAAGTCCACAAACTACTTTGTCATTTGGGAAATGAGGACATCCTTCACAGGTGGACAAAAAAAAAAAAAATCAATGGAAGAAGCCAACATTTAGGACCATATCAGGCAGGATAACCTAGGAAGCAATGAAGTAACAAGCATTACTCTGGGTTGGAGGAAGTCCTATTTCTTGATACAATGTGACTAGCACAGGTCAGCTGGGGCTTCTGCTCTCTCATAAAGGGTCCCAAACTGGAGGAAAACCCCATGGCATAATTGTATTTTGCTAAAGCCCAAAGGGCTACATTTTCAAAGGGCAAATATGCAAATTCAAAGGACGGGGAAAATCATACCTCATGTAGGAGTCCAAAAAGCACAAATACTGTTGAGCAGCAAAAGTAACTCCTGTAGTTGGCATTCGTGATTAAAAGGAAACACCCCACATTCACTCTGTGGAAGAGGGGTCCCCGACATGTGTCAGGCACTATTCTAGGTAAACTTACTGAGTAGGGCCACCTACTCAGGTCAGTGTGCGAGTGCAGCAGACAAGTCCTGACGTGCGCCAAGCAATCCTCTGCACCATACACATGCGCCATGAACACACACGCAGTCACTTGTAGATGATCTGTGCCCATTTGCACACACGTCATAAACACATGTGCCAAGTCTGTGCCAAATGCAGCATCGACTCATCAGTACCCATAAGAGGAACTGGAGCCACATGCGTGTTCATGTTTTGTTACGTCACACGAAACTGCTCTCCCAGTGGTAACATCACTTGGCTCGCACTAACGCTCAAACTACATAAAATCATTCCACGTGTGTTCCCAATCACACACACACACATTACACACATACTTACACACATACTTGCACACATCACCATGCCCCCACACAAAGATATACACATATTTGTACACACAGATGCATGCGCACACACACACACACATAGCATTTAAGCATGTAGAATAATGCAATCAACTGCTCCCCATTCCTCACCCACCCCCTGACCCAGGCCACAGGCTCCAAGGAAGTGAATTCAATCTCTGTCACAGCCAAGGCTACTATTAAAACTAAGCTCTAACCATCCAAGAAATCGGCCACCAGGGTTCACCTCTGCAGCCGTCGCTTCACCCCAGCAGCTGTGCTGAACATCCACCCTGACCCCTGACCCTTCTACTTAGCCTCATGCTCTTCCCCTCCCCTGGTCCTTCTGCACACCCCACTGCTCACCAGAAAGGCTGCCTGGAGTCACAAGGTTTCACACCCTATGTTGAAATCCAGTTTCATCCTCGGACTCCACACAAACTGAAGATACTTGCAAGAGTCAGGGAGTGTTACGGAATCATCACTGATAGAGAAGGTCATCACAACCCAAAGAAGCCAAGCTGTCCTTGGGAATGGTTCTTGAACAATAACCCAAAGGGTCTTAGTCCAGCCCTTGCTGCTATATTGGAACACCTGAAACTGGACAATTTACTAACAAAGGAAAGTCGTTTCACACAGTTCTGGGAGTTCAGCAGCATGATGCCAGTTAGGTAGTGAGGGCCCTGTGCTGTGTCCTAAGATGGCAGAGGGCAAACAAGCACACGGAAGTTAGCAAGAACGAATCAGGCTGAATCGGAAGCTCACCCCCAAGACAACCACCCCATTCCCATGGTAAGAGCAATTGTTACCCAAGCAAAGAAAGACTGTACAGCCTCATCTCTCAAAGCTCCCACCTCTTAGTGTTCTTACAAAAAAAAAAAAAAAAAGATTTCTGTATAGGTTTCAGAGGGAATTAAACCATAGCACTGTATCAGGCCTTGAACCTGTGCTGAGGAGAGAGAAAGGAAAAGACATGGACACTCCCTGCTTATGTGGGTCTCAAGTACTATGGGGAGAACAAACTTTTATTTTAAGCACAAATAAGCAGGGCAGGGTGGTGCATGCCTGCAGTCTTGGTACAGGGGAGGCTGAAGCAGAAGGATCTTAAGTTCAAGGCCAGCCTGGGCTACATGGAAAAATACCCAGGGGCTGAGAATTGCAAGAGGAGGAGATAGACAGAGGTGGGATGGAGAAGAAAGAGAGAAGCAGGGTGAGAAAGAGAGAGCCCATCTTCAACAGCAACAATGATAATTAGAGGGGTAACCACGTGTTAAAGGTGAGTAATGCAAAAAGTCAAGAAAGGCAATTAGAGACCCAGAAAAAGCTGGGAGTGCAGCTTATGCAAACCACCTCAGGGCACAGGAGACCTAAGCAGGGGCATTGCCACTAATCTGAGGGCAAGTTAGGCTACACTGTGAGACTCTGACTCAGAAAAACAACATAAAGGCAGTAAGAGACGGTTCCAGGCCAAAGGATTAAGGAGATGAAGAAGAGGTGGTGTGCACACGTGCAGAGGCCCTGTGGCAGGAAGAAGTATCCCTGCAACTGGGAAGGTGCAGGTGCTTAAGGCACAGTGAGGTGCAGGAGACCAGTGCATGCTGCTTAGCGTGAGACCAGAGGGATGATGGGAATCTGACAACAGAAAGCCTTGAAAGCAGTGGCAAGAGGCTGGCTGGACTCAGCGCATACAAAAGGCCCCTGTGGAGTTAGAGGGACTCGAAGACCAAGTCCCAACTTAAGGGAGAAGAGTGTGAACTGTGACATGGCTGTGTAGGACACGGAAGATGGAAACTAGTGGAACCTGTCACATGGCTGGCTATTCCTGAACTGTGAAGGATTCATCTTAATGCTGTGGTAGCTAGAAATGGAAATGTAATTTAAATAAATAAAGCCAAATAGCGTGTTGGCGCTGTAGCCAGCAAACTATTGGGGTGGACTATCAGAGTCGCAGCTGAACCGGAGAGACACTGACATCATTGATTGACACTGACGTCATTGAGTGACAGTCATCAGAGCCTCATCTATCTCTCTGGCATGTGACCTGCCTGTCATGTCTCAGCTGAGTCACTAGCTAAGCTGCCTCTTCCTGCAGGGGACTATTAGTCAGGGTTTTCTAGGGGAACAGAACTAATAGGATGAAGCTATTTCACTGAGATGGCTTGAATGAGAACAGCCCCCATAGGCTCACAAATAGAATGAAGATATGTGAAAAGGGTGCCTTGTTAGGTTGGCTTCCACAGGTCAGGCTGGAGTGTCCAATAAAGTCTGGCTTCATGCTGGGGAGGTTATAAACAGAATATCGTTTCTATTCCAAGGCTGGATGGCTACACAGTCCCAAACTGGCACTAAGGTCTGCAGGACTCCTAAAGAGCCATGGGTCTCCATGGAAGGCTAAAGAAGCTGGGTTTCAATATCAGTGAAGGACAGATTTTGCAGCAGTGGGGGCAACAACAGGGCAGATGCACTCACAGGCAGAAATAAAAAGCAGGCAATACCATCACAAACCCACCCAGAAGCATGTCTTCTGTTTCCCTTCAGAAAGCAGCAGGCCTTCCAGGATATCAACCAAACACTGCATAACAAGTTACAAAAAGACTAAGTAATGCCTTTTGTTTGATTTCAGATCAAATCAAGTTGATAGACAATATTACTCATCACAGTGACCAAGATTGCACATGGTCTTCCTTCTCTATTTTGTCATTAAAGGTCATATTGCAAAGATATCAATGTCATATATCCTGATCTATGACAGAAGTCCCAGAAAGCACTCTGACTATCTGGGCAGGATGACCTGCTCTCATTTGGGAGCTGAGAGGGATGTCTCTTCCCCATTCCATATGAGCTGAAAAAGACAGTAATAGACAAGGGATGGGTGGATTCATGAACAAACAGATGCAGGGAGGGCTGAAACAGGACACACACCCCTCTCTTTGGGTAGGTTTATTCCTAGGTGTTTCTTGGAGTTGTAGAACAGAGAAGGTAGCAGGAAATCTGGCGAGTTCCTGGGAAAAGCCATGCTCTACTGGCTGACACAGTCACTTATTGCTTCTGTCTGACTGAGGTCAAACTCAGTTCTCTCCCTGAAATTCTGTCTATGGTGGCTCCTCCAGCATGATCTGTCAGTTCCCTCATTTCCTAGATCTCCAGCTCTTCCCATAGCCCCTACTCCTTCCTTTCAACACGCAAAAGTAGCTTTCCTCTCAAAGAAACAAAATATCTTTCTCTGACTCTTATCTCCACCTGTAGGTGCTCTTGGGGTATCTGAGGTGGGTTCTGTTGTAACACTACTCAAAATGCAGCTCACAGAGAGGTGTGCCACAGACTCATTATGACTGAAGACAACTAAGGGCAAAAACTGAGAACAAACGGTTAGAGGCCTTACTGTTGATTTTGATGGACTGACAATACAGCCACTGACTCTAACAATAAAAAGCAAGCCTGCATTTTTTATATCGTTTAATAGACATAAAATACTTATGCATCTTATGTATATAGAGAGGGTACAGTAAAAATTTGATTCATGTATACAATGTATAATGACCTAATCAGGATAATTAGCATTTCTAGCAATTGATTTTTACTGTTTTATCAAAGTATCAGTCTACAACAAACTGAAATTTTAACATGCATACTGCCCTACTTTGCTCTCTGTTGCTGTGACTAAAACCAACCTGTGGAAGGGTTTATTTTAGCTTATTCTATATGTTCCATCATCAAAAGAAGTCAGGGCAGAAACGCAAAGCAGGAATTCAAGGCAGGAACTGAAACAGAAGCCACAGGGGAACACTGTTGTATTGCTTTCTCTGTCTTATTCAGCTGCCTTTCTTAGATAACCCAAGCCTTCCTGCCAGGAGTGGCACTGGGCACAGTGGGATGAGTCCTGCTAAATCAATCAGAAATCAAGAAGATGCCCTGAAGACTCACTTACAATCTAATCTAGAGACAAGTCCTTAGTTGAGATATTTTCTGCCCAGGAATGTCTTGTTTTGTATCAAGTTCACAAAAACTAGCCGCGTCATATGCTCACACAGAGAAAGTGGAGGGTTAGCCCTTTCACATCAATGGCTGGAGAAACACTATCATTTATAATTCTAGCTTTATGATATATTTGATGTAAAAATAAAAATTTAATGAGTTACTTATGGGCAAGGAAGGAAATAGAAGTGGATAAATGCAGGGAAGTGGGGTTCCAAAAAATTTGCGCATCACTCTCTGAAGCCAAAAAACATGCATGATTTATTAAAAGCACTCTCTGGAGCCTTAATTTGGAACCCTAAGGTCTGAAAAGAACCAGGCTATGCCTCAAGATCTGGACCCTCAAGCTCAGCTTCCAAGGATCCTTCTTGGCATTTAATGGCTGAGTAAACATGTTATCTAGCACATCATCGCGAAAGAAACTGCTTTCCAGGAGGAAACATCCATTTTGGTTCGTGGCTTCAGAGAAACTTAGATCATCATCGTGAGGAGGGTGCAGCAGAGTAGCTGGTGGCACTAAGGGCACAGGGCAAAGGCTGTTCATATCATGGGGGACCGGGAAACAGAGAGAACATTGGGGACCATGGGCTGGATACAGCAACTTCCAAAGGCTCACCCCTCCTCTCTTGACCTTCTTCCTCTAGCTGCATTCCAGCCCCTACAGAACCTATAACCTACCAACACAGGGCCAAAGCCAGGGAAGAAGCATCAAATCGTAAGCGTGTGGAGCCATTTCAGATTCAAACCATAGCATCTAGAATGGCTCCTGTGTCAGTGATCTATTTCTGAATAACCAACCTCCTCAACTTTGGCTTAAAATAGTTCAACTTCTCTCTCATGTGAAGAGACTGTTTTCCCTTGGGGTCCCTCATGCAGTTACATAGCACCAAGGGCTATTGTCATCTGAAGATGAATCTGGACATCCAAAATGGCATCCCCACCCCATTGTTTGACACATCGGTTGACATGACTGAAATCAGTGAGGATCAATGGGGCATATCTCTCCACGTGGCCTCTCCAGGTTGTTGGCTTGGGCTTCCTCACAGCATGTCATCTTGAGGTAAATATACTTCTTGCTATTGGCTGCATCAAAGTTGTATGTTCTTCTAATCAAGGCACGTGCTGCTAAAACTGCACGTAAAAAGTGATAGTTCTCTTACAGGCTACTGAGGCCCCATGTGTGGCATGGTTCTTCCAAACCCTATTGGTTGAAACAATCATGAGGCTAGTCCTTCCATCCCTCAGTGGAGGAATAACAAATAATTGAAAACTGTTATTATCTTCTAATGTGTCTTTGGAAATCTGAGGGTTCCAAACTGGTAGAGCTCTGTTAGTCATCATTATCACTTAACTATACACTCAGCTTGCTGTGCTCAGCACTTTACATCTGTTATCTCACTTAATCCCAACAACAGCCACTCAAGTAAAACAGAGAAGCTGAGGTACCCAGAGCTGAAGTGGCTTGTCCCAACATCCCACAAAGAGTGAGCATCAGAAATGGGACACAAAGCCAGCCCACTGAGCTGTGGATAAGTCACAAACCCCAAGTGTGGCTTGATTCATCTGTCTCTTCTCCCACTAGAAGGCTCACCTGGCTTGTCTAGTTTCCCATTCTGAAGCCAAATGGCCAATGTGTCCTCCATGGATTTTTTTTTTCTTTTAAGTGATGCCTTGCCCAGTTAGTTGGGAATGGCCTGGTGGCTCAAGGACTGCAAATCATATATCTGCAGGAGCCCAAGAGGGGCTGCCAGAATGCCTCTCAGCTCTGGCCAGGGTGAACAAGTAATTCAATTGAATCCACTATTTGGCTCAGTTTCTTTCCCAAGTAGATTGGGCTCTGAGCAATCCATTCTTCAGCCACTAATACATCAGCTGGGAGCTCCAAGCCATGATGGACGAGCTGGGCCATCAGCACGGTCCAGGATGGATGGATGTCATTCATCACTGTGGGGAGTCAAAGGAGTCATGAGTTACTCAGACTGTGGCACCTTCCACCCCCATTGGGGCCAGAGCCAGAGGCTGGGGAGGTGGGGAGAGCTAAACAGACTTTTCTGGGAGACATGCCAAGAACCATGGGAACATTCTGTCTGAGCCACTCCAAAGTAACGAGAAGTTTAATAAGGTTTGTTGCTGGGACAAGGAGCTTAGGAGGAAAGAGAGCCATCGTAGATAAGCTCATGGGCTTTGGAAAACCATGCTTGCCTGAAAAGACTTCAGTTTGGTGCTTCCTTACTGTCGAAGGTTAAATACGGCATTGACCTTTAAGCAGTTCCATTTCCTCATCTCTTCCCATGGGTCCCACCTTCACATTTTTCAGGCTTTTGCAGCTAGATGGGGCTTCATGGTAAGGTCTGCTTAATGGAACACACGGGCAGGTGCTAAATCTCCCCTCTGCCCGTAGCTGAGGAAAACCTTCCTTGACAATTCTCTAGCTTCTCTCTTCTTCTGACACACTGCCAAAAGGCCTGGTGTTTAGATGGCAGAACTACAGAACCCAAATAGCCTGGTTGGCTAAGCACCAGGAAGACAGATACCATAAGGGTGGCACAGACCCACACCTGCCATTAACTCGGCAAGATATATACGTTTGCTAGGCTGAGCCATGGAGGAGGAAGGTTATCACTGCAGCGCAAACTAACCTAGCCTGACTAATGCTCTGTAGAAGAGGTTCAATATTCTAGGCCTTCTGAACTAGATGTTCTCACATCCTTCTTTGTTTGGCTTGGTGGTAGAGCATGAGATGAAGAGCATACACAAGTTTTCTTCCCCAACGGAGAAAGACAAACAGACAGATGGGGTTGGAGTGAGAAAACAGCCCACAGTGAGAGAGCCAGAGGCTTTCTCAACTCCTCCTCTAAAATCATTAAATCATTAAAATCATTAAATCATTAAAATCATTGTCAAAAAAAATTTAATTGAGAGGATGGACACAAACATATTTTAAATGTTTGCTACTATACTTTTTAAAGGGATGAAAGCAACTGTATATGAATAGAAAATACATCAGGCACTGTTACAGGCATTGATAATTATGCAGTGAACAAAGAGCAACATGAACCACTGTTTGGAAGGGTATGAGGTGGTAGAGGTGGAAGAGGAAGTGGAGGTGAGAGTGAAGGAGGTGGAGGTGGAGATGGTAGGGGAGGTGGTGATGAAAGTGGACGTTTAGGGAGTGCCAGAGGTAGATACAGAAGTGGTGGAAGTGAGGGTGGGGGAGGGGTGGTGGGGAAGGTGGCTGTGGTCATGGTGGAGATGGTGAAGGTGGAGTTGGTTGTGGTAGTTGAGGTGTTTATACCCTTCACCGTCATATATATATATATATATATATATATATATATATATATATGTAGCAAAAAATAAATAGAAAAAAAAACATTAAAGCTGAGAATTCTTTTCAAAGATAGGCAAAATTGACAAATCATAACTAGTGTGATTTATTTAGAAATAAAATACAACTAAGACTCAAACAAATAAAATTTTTAGTAAAAGAAAAGGTATCATCACCAACAGCACACACAGGAAAATATAGAAAAACCTCTGGATGGCTATCTGCCAACCAACGGGATAATGCATAAGAAACTACATGTAGCAGGCCACGCTGTGCTTGAATCATAAAGAATCAGAAACCGGAAAGCATCAATGATAAATAAGGACTTCAAATTCAGCCCAGACATAGTGGCACACACCTTTAATCCCAGCCTTCAGCAGACAGAAGCCGGCAGATCTCTGTGAGTTTGAGAACAGCCTGGTCTACTGTCTTAGTTAGGGTTTTACTGTTGTGAAGGACATGACCAAGGCAACGCTTACGAAGGGAGACATTTAATTCTGCCTGGCTTACAGTTTCAGAGGTTTCGTCCATTATCATCGTGGCAGGGAGCATGGCAGCGTCCAGGCAGACACAGCGCTGGAGAAGGAGCTGAAAATTCTACCTCTTAAGCCCCAGGCAGCAGAAGGAGACTGTGTCATATTGGGTATAGCATGAGCTTATAACCTGCCTTGAAATTGACATACACTTCCTCCAACAAGGCCCCACCTACTCCAAGAACGCCACACCTTCTAATAGTGTAGCTCCCTATGGGCCAAGCATTCAAACGCATGAGTCTATGGGGGGGGGGGGGGACATACCTATGTAAATCACCACATCTACCTAGTGAGTTCCAGGACAGCCAGAGCTACAGAGTGAGACCCTGTCTTTAAAAAAGGGGAGAGGGGGATACTCCAAACAGTAATTTAAAAAACTCAAAAAGCTGGGCATGGTAGGATATATAGTAGGGCATACCTGTCATCCCAGCACCCGGTAGGTGAAGGCAGGAGTGTCAGCAGTTAAAGACCAGCCCCCCATACACAGCAAGTATGAGACTAACCTGAGCTATGAGAGAGAAAACACCAAGTGAAATGGAAATCACCTTGGAGCTTCTCTCGGTGCCTATAATGACCTTGTTCTCCATGACTATCCCCTTAAAGTGGGGGGTGGGGGTAAGCAATGCCCCTCACTGCCTAGTGGCCAACAGCAGAGAGTGGGGATCTGCAACGAGCAAACCCTTCCAGGCCATGCCCCTAGCAACTATTTCCTCCAGCTAGGCCCCCTCTCTGAATAGCCCATTAAGACACAAACTTCCCACTGGATTCATCTAACAGTGCTGTCAGACCCTCACAATTTAACCAACTCTCAAGGCTCTGTCTCTGCGTACAGTTATGAGGACCAAGCCTTAAATCCACAGGTGTAGGGGCACATTTCATATTCATGAGGAGATGGCCTGTGGCCACTAAGCTCAGCAGAGCGCCTCGCCAGTAACTGAAGCTCAGTAAACATTTATTGGCTTCATGAGCCACAGCAAAGAAACCTTCCAACAGGATCTGCAAGTTTTCCATACCCACCCCACCTAGCCTCGCCTCATCATGTCCACTAGCCACTGAGTCCATGGTCCCATCTCTCACAGCCTCACTGCGTCACTGACATCCTATGATCCCACCCCCCACACCTAACTCCTGAGCATCAAAGCAAAGGAACTGTCCATTGTGCCCCATGTCCTTGGGCATAGGACAGTGCTCTGCACCTGGCAGGTGCCGAGAAAAGGCTGATGACCATGCAAAACTCCACTTGGAAGTTTTATCACAAGCAAGGTAGGTGGGGCCAGCTGAATTCATCTCAAAGTCACAGGAAAGATCTTTGATAAATCAAGTAGAATGCCGGGGAGTACAGAAGATAAATATCATATTGATTTTCTAAGAAAAGGAAAGGCTCAAATTCAATCCCAAGACAAAAATTCCAGATCTTATTAACTGGTCAAGTGGCGACTAATTGTAAAAGAATGAGGCACTTATAAAGATCTAATGTGTGTCCTCAGAGGATAGCAGGTGAAATTATTTTAAGTTCCTTTTTGGTGAGGTGCCCACGCTCAGAACTGATACTGTCTATACTTTAGACAAATATTCATTCAATAGATATTTCTAGATGGTCACCTTCTGCAGGCTCTGTGCTTGCACAGCAGATGTGACATGAGCAATTAACAGAACCCATATCCCTAGGATGAATGAGGGATGTGTGGATCACAGACAACACACAAGCAGATGACATGTCCGGCATGACCCATCATGGTAACTGTTCTGGGGGATAAGGAGATGAGTTAAGAGGACAGACTGACAAGGTTAGAGCATTGGAGAAGGCATCCGGAAGGGGGCATCTTAAAAAAGTTGGAGAGATTTAGGGACACAGCCACCAGATTGCTATGGTAGAGACCTCCAGGCTAAGGAAGTGATGTGTACTCAGAGCCTGCTGACTATGGAAGGGACAGCAGGCCCTTGTGACTGAAGTGGAGAGAGTGAGGGAGAAGATGGTGCAGCAGGAGGCGAGAGAGGGAGGTACGGTGCAAGGAGGACCTTGATCATACAGCATCCCTCACAACTTCCAATGAGCCCATCGGCAGAGAATAGCTAACTAAACTGCCATGTTCTCACAGAATGGAATACTAAAAGGCAAAGAAGATGAATGATACTTAATCCAACCTAACCCACTGTGACAAATATACGTATGGCCCTCGAAATTACGATATTGAATGAAAGAAGCCAGAAACAAGAGTAAAGGATATGGTTGCATTTATATAAATGGACAAGACTAACCCATTCTATCAAATACCAGGATAGTGTGAGATTTTATATGGAGTGACCCTCATACCATCTTGGAAATTTTGTACCAAATCCAGCTCATCCGCTGGTTTTGGACAGGTCAGACAAGTCCCCAAAGCAGACATGGTTGCAAGTATAGTCTGCAGTGCAAATGACTGAAGAATGGTGACCTGGGATAACTCATGTTTCCTTTTCTGCCAAAATTTATCATGTATTTCACAAGAGAGCCAACCGGGCCCTGAAGTCCTTCCTAAGCAGGGCCTATTCTCATACCATGTATTCCCTGAACCCTCTCAGGTGTCGTTACAGCTCCAGAACCTTCATCTCCACTGAGAGCATCTTGAATGTTTCACACAAGTTATTGCTTAACCTCAGATAGAAAAAGACCTCCCCATCTAAATATATAGTTATGAGAAGATGGCAAGAGCTGAACCTATGGCCACTTGACCCATTCTCCATCACTCCTCTGTCAGGGTTTCGTCATCAACAGCCACTATCAGTGTAAGGGGATCCCTTTTCTGACAGACTCATATACTTTGTATCTGATCCTCACCACAGCAGGAATTATTCCTAAGTCTGGCAGATCTGTATGGTACTAGGCAACAATGTAGATACGGTTGATATCACCTTCTGTCTTAGATGCTTGTGTTATTTTTGTGACCAAAAACTTTATAAAAAGAAACATGTAGTCTAAGGAGACACAGTCCAGAGAGAGAGTACATGGTAGTGGGCAGATCAGGAAGCCGCAAAAGGTGAGTGCTGGTGTTCAAGGTGCTTCCCCTCTTTCCCCTTGATTCAGTACAGAACTGCAACCCATTGAACGGCATCGCCTGCATTTGGGGTATGTCTTCCCACATTTAAGCCTCTCTGGGAACACACACATAGACAATTCCAGAGGTGTGTCTTCTAGGTGATTCTAAAGCCAGTAAAATTGGGGGGGAAAAAATAAACTGTCTCACCTTTTGTCCCAGATCAGAATTCCTGAAAGAATTCTCTACTTATGAGAAGGAGAGTCCTGGCATCCATTGCCCTCTACTGAAGACTCAGCATCCTTAAGCAAAATGGGATATGGGAAAGGTGGACTTGGGTCATAGTTAGGGATTTTATTGCTGCAACAAAACACCATGACCAAAGAGAAAGCTGGGACAAAAGAATATTTAATTTATACTTCCATATTGCTGTTCATTACTAAAGGAAGTCAGGACAGAAATTTAAATGGGTCAGGATCCTGGTGACAGGAGCTGATACAAAGGCCATGGAGGGATGCTGCTTACTGTCTTACTCTTCATGGCTTGCTTAGCCTGCTCTCTTTATAGAACCCAGGACCAACCAGCCTAGCGATGACAACACCCACAGTGGGCTGGGCCCTCTCCCACTGAACACTAATTAAGGAAATGCCCTATAGCTTGATCTCATGGAGGCTTCTTCTTCTCTGATAACTCTAGCTTATGTCAAGTTGACAAACAAAATCAGCCAGTGCAATTGAAAAGGGGTTTGACTCTCTTCACCTGAGTGTCCAGCTGCAAGGAAGTAAGAAAGAAATCCCAAGAGACACAGACACACTACTAATGGATACCATTAGGAGTGGGTACCCAAAGAATCCAGCTTCCTCCCTGGCACTAAAACTCAGGACTATGTGTTAAGGAACAATGAGATTAGAAGCTATATTTGTGGGTACCTATTAGAGGTCATTAGGGACCAAGGAACTAGAGCCATGCTGGGAATAGATTAGGCTTGGTGCTCCCTGAACCTCAGTCAGAGGTGTAAGAGGAAGAAGATGAAGCTGATACTCGCCTCTGGCAGAGAAAGAGTCCAGGAGGATAGCAAAGTGACATAAGAGGACCAGGAAACCCCCCCACACACACTAAGCACAGTGAGATCTGAACCACCCTGCAGTACTCAACACCCCATAATAGTCACTGGTGAGTTTTGAATATCACTGCTTTGGCAAGCCAAAGGAACCTTGCTATCAGTAGGTCAACGCAGAGAACTTGCCTGGAAGGCATGTGTAGGTCACCCAGGCCAAGTGTGGGAAACAGCAGCAGTGGCTCCTCAATGGCCCTGCTCACAAGGAGATGGATCCCCAGTGGTTATCTACCAAATCCAGCAGAGCTTCAGAAAATGCCAGGGACCCATCAGGACATCAGCCCAGATGTGCACATACTCTACCTGGTGACTGAATCCCCCTGTAACCAGTTACTTGCTTCGAAGCTGTAGCACAATACCAGGCATGAGCAACATAAGGAAAGAAATATCTTATTGGGTTCACAGTTTGAGGTGGTCCGTCATGTTGGTGGTCCATCGTGTTGGGAAACCATGGCTGTGGGTGCCTGGTTGCGCTGTGCCCACCATCTGGAACCAGAGGAGACCATCAGTCCTGATTTCTTCTCTTAACTGAGTCTGGGACCCCAGCCCATGGGATGCTGTCACCCATAATTTACATAGAGTTTCCCACCCAGTTAACTCGATCTAGAAACTCCCTCAAGATGTGCCTAGAGGTTTGACTCCTGGCTGATTTCAGACCCTGTCGGGCTGACAGTCAAGATTAAAGCATCCCATCTGCCTGAGAAGCCAGTCACTGGAGAGGAGACATGTGCTGCATCTGTGTGCCGTGGGGAGGAGTACTACAGTGGGTGCCATTGAAACATGGAGAGCCATAGCTCTTATGCGAACCTACAGAGGCACCCCGCCTCCACTCCCATCCCAGTCCAGCCGCTCTGGCACCACAGCACATGGCACCATCACAGAGTGGCCTAGAGGAGGTTGCCCTCCACCCACCTGGTTGTTCTTTAAAATCCACTCCTATTCTTCTATCTCAACTCTAAGACATTTCTACAGCTCAGGGAGACTTTTCCACATTGGTTGTTTTTGACCATGCTTTTCCGGATGCCCATTTCAAAAGAAAACCCCAAGACCCCTCAGGACGTACCCTGGACACCAGGATTTAAGTTCGAGGCTACTCTCTGTGACTATGAGCTGCTGTTGTGTCATTTTCTGCGTGTGAAGTTTTTTTTTTTTTTTTTTTTTTAAGTCCTAACAAAGGCTCGCTTCTGCAGTGGCGCATGCTGAGGCCTCACAATGCTTGCTGTCGGAGAGGGCTGATTACCCAACTCCATTTATCAAAGTGTCACTTCTCTGACAGGCCCTAATAAATATCCTGCCAGAGACCCCGCACCTGGCAGCCGCGCCACTCGGCAACACGCCGCTAACCTAATTTGCTAATTGCTGCTTTCCCCATTAATTTTAGTCCTGTCTTGTTTGGTGTTGACATGGAGGGAAAAGGAATAGGGTGGAAAAAACAGACAAGAAAGAAAACATCTTGGGGTCCTCCAGAATCCACCCCACCCTCTCACCCTTCCTCCCTCACACTCACACCTGAATACCAACTTTCCTTCCCTTCCTACACTGTGGCCCAGGGGAGATGAAGCATTCAAGGGTGCAGGGGTCATATTCCCCAAACTGAAAGCCAGAACAGGTGTCTGTTAGTGGAATAGAATGTTTGGAAATGGGATGGACATGGTTAATGTAGATAAAGGATTTCATCATCCCAGTCAAGATTGTTGCCATAAGGTTAGGCAGCAATATTCAGGCAGGGCATGAAGGTGTTAACAAGGATAGTGCACCAATCCTCATCAATGTTCACATCTCCATGCTCTCAGGTATCTCCTTCCAGCTCGCCCAGCATCTTCTCTTTTTCAGTCCCATCCTAAGCATGATGTCCAGAATAGAACCAGAGTCGATCTGAGAATAGACTTTGCAACCAGGACTGCCATTCCCTGCTCTTCAATTCCTCCCCAACAACTCGTATAATGGACAGCTTAACTGAGTATTGTTTGGTTATAGATCCTTAAATTAAGCCCACTGGATTGAGACAAAGACTTGTTGATGTAAAGTCAGGAATAAAAAAGACTGGCCAAATACAAAGAAAGAAAGATGCAGTTGCTTTCTCTGAGATAACAAAAGTTTCTGTCTTGAAATGGTGAAGGTTATCTCAGGCTCAAGGGATCCATTGATGACCTCTTTCAATACCTTTTAGATGAACACCTTGGAAACTCAGGAGATGGTCCCATACTGGACAGAGTGAAAGACTCCAGAGTCTGCTTGTCTCGAGTACTTCCCTACTCTAGACAGCATGATGAGCCAAGCAGGCTGCTCTTAAGGTGAGGTGGTCTTTAACCTTTAGAATGGCAGGGATGAAGCATACTTGATATAGAAAACAAAACTCCTCAATGCCACATCAGCCCAAGACAGCCGCCCAATAGCAGAAGGACAATTTGTGGTTCACATGCACACCCCTGTGGGACTATGTTGCCCTTAAATGGTGTTGTTCTACCCTGACCTGTTTCTCACATGCGCCTGAGGTGTTCTTTCTGGGTCACTAGCCATACACCACCTTAACTCTTCTGAACCAGTTTCCCAGGGTTTACCTAGGGAATCACAGAGACACGGGCATTTATTTTTTTTTCCCACAATGCTGTGGTTAATAGTCCTGTACCTGTATCTATGTATATTTGTCTAGTTAGGATCCTACGATAGATGTTAGACATAGAAGCTTCAATTTATTCTTGAGAAAGGCAGGGAAGCCGGGAGGCACCAATTTAAATGACATGTGAAGCTCAAACATAAATAAGCTCTCTCACACTACGAAAAGGCTCACAAACGTCTGTGTAGCTCTCACGTCATGAGAGCTGACTTCCCTCCTACCTCAAATTCATCATTTCTTTTTTATTTTTAATCACTACCAACCCTAACAAGTGCTTTATTTTATTTGCATTTCTTAGATTATTTATGAAATTCAATGTTTTGTTTGTAGGACATTCAGACTTTTTTAATCTCTCCTCAGGCTTTGGACATTTTTATACTAGCGTGTTCATCCCTTTCTTATTAATTTAAAGGAGATTTTTATAGGATAGAGATAACACATCTGCACCATGCACAGATGTTTCATGTATGCTTTGTACCGTGAGCATTTTATTGCTTCTTTATCTACAGTACATAGCAAAGAGATACATGGAGAACATCACATAGTGGGTCTGGGTTCCTGCAGAGGCTCACAGCTGATCAAAGTGCTGAGAACAAGCATTACTAAATGCTCATCCCTAAACCGGACATCACTACCATCCCCTCCAGGTTCAGACAAATGGATGGAGCATGCAGAACATTGTCCCCTGGGCATGATGTGGCCATTGCACACATAAACTCACAGCATCTGTAATTACCAGCACAAGACTGGACCAATCCATGGAGAAAGGAGATGCTCACAAAGACCTACCTTTTTCTAAGGATTTATAAGCAACTGATGCTTTCTGGTGGACACAAGCATCCTCAGTGTTGTTGACATTGGTTAAGTCACCTATGTTCCTGCAAATAATCCCTCAAACATGCTCTTGTAAGAAACCTAAATTTAACTAATTGGTTCGCAAATAAAAAAGAAAGAAAGGAGAAAACAAAGAGGATTAGTGCCAGTGGGAAAAATTTAATCAAGATATATTATATACTTGTATGAAAATGCCATAATGAAGCCCATTATTATCTATAGCTAATATATTCTAATAAAAACAAATTTAAGGACATCCACCCAGCATTAAACTTAAAATAATGAGTGGGTCAAGATAATTAGAACTTTTTCCAGTGTGAGACAACCCTTCCCCTAGCCCAAGACCAAGGGCGTCCAGACAGGAAGAGGAATGGTTCTCTTGAGAGTAAGATTGACCTAAGGTCTACCTCTCTCTCTGCCTGTCTCATATTCATCTATGGCTCTCCAGATGATCACACACTGACGTCAAGGAAGAGGCCAGCAGTGCTTGTGGTAAAAAGAATGCTCAGATACAAGGCCACATGGAGAGGGGGAGGCCAGGCTCAGCTTCTACCTACACAGTGAGCTCCTGGTGGCAACAAATACCATAGCCTCCCCACACTTCCTGCTGCTGGCCAGGAGCAAGAGGGCCAGGGTGTCCATGGGTATGTTCTATCAGGGCAACCTCTTGGAATGCAGAACAGGGTGAAGCGGGCCCAGTAAGTATCTAGAGCGACAACTAGATGTCTACATTCACTGTAAAATGCCATGTAGGTACTTACTTAATGTTTGCCGTACTACTGAAATCCAACCGTATGTCAAGAGGAACGGCTGTAAAAGTTCAGCCTCCCTTTACCTAATGCAGAGTTGTAACCTCTCTTCCTTCTGGCTGCCTTTTGCTAGTACTGTCCCTTTACAGTGTGGAGCTCAGATGGGGTCTGACTGCACAAATCAACAGCATTCTCCCTACAACCTGTCTTGGTACAGCCTGAGACCCGCTCTCAACTGCATGTTGAGAACATACCACACTGTCTCCTTCCTGAGACAAACCTTCTTCGTACGAGCACATGAGCTACTGAATCTATAACATAAAGCGAGATCTAGAACGTAGATGTGCTCTGCACTTGGTCTTGCTGCTGAGGGCAGTATCGGCCTAAACTTAGATCAAGACTGGCAAACACCAAGCATGTACAGTTCCACCACTGACATAATTAATCAATGTGGCTGCTCATTCCTGCTACAACTCTTGACTCCCTCTCAACTCTCGATCCTTCTCTTTGGGCCCTCACTGCCAATCTCTTAGAGATGAAATAGCCTATTGACCATTCTTAGACTTGAAAAGTGATTAATAGACACAAAAACCCGAGCACCTAATGGATAAAAGCATGTTTCTATGGTGTGAGTAGCCACCAGACATATAATAGGATCTTTATGAGGGGTTCTAGTCAGCTTTAACTGTCAATTTGACAGCCTAGAATCACCTGAGAAAAGAGTGCAGTTGAGGAATTTCCAAGATCAGGTTGGCCTGTGGGCATATCTGTGGAGGACTTTCTTGACTGTTAATTTATGTGGAGAGCCTAGCCCACTGTGGGTGTCGCCATTCCCTTGGCAAGCGAGCTTGGGCTGTTTTAAAAAGCTAGCTAAGCATGGGTCTGAAAGCAAACCAGAGGGAAAGCCAGTAAGCAGCGTTCCTCCCACGTTTTCTGCTTCAAGTTACTGCTTGGGTTCCTTCCTTGACTTCCCTCAGTGATGAACTATGACCTGGAAGTGTAAGCCAAATAAATGTTTTCCTCCTCTAAGTTGCTTTTGGTCATAGAATTTGTCACAGCAACAGAATGAAACAAGAACATGAGGGTTAAATAAGAATGTAAATGAAATACAAGGCACTATGCCAGGCTCAGGGTAAGCCATCAGCCTGCTGTGGGCTGAGAAGTTAGCTGGCTAGTTAAGGAGCAAAAGTGTTCCTTCTGAGGGGTAGGGAAGGTAAGCCACACCCATGGGACCCAGCTGAACAGAGCTGGCGGAGTTCCCCCATTAGAACAAACCCACAACTCATAGGCTAGGCAGAAGTCAAGATGCTAGATTAAGAGAGTAGAAAGAAACTGAGACAAACCCTTCCGTTGGCAGCTAGCACAAGCTGTGCAACCAGACACTCACTGTCCCCGTGTGAGCTTCATGCAGCAGCCTGTTCCATTTTCCATGCTACCTCAGAGAGAAGTGTTTGCACAAACTAACTAAGGAGCTCTGCCTCAGCTTCTCTGCCTGGAGCCCAGCACATCTTTCAGGGGTCCAGACCATTGACTCTCTCATGGTTGGGCAGATTTCATTACCAGATCTTCTGTATTGCAAATATGAGTCATTCATGTGCTTTAGAGTATCCTAGTAGTTGTGTTTTTAAAGGTTTTTAAAAAGTAAAATTAACTTGGATAATACATTTTATTTAAGGCAATACCTTCAGTCTTATTTAAATTTTGTTTTTACTCCATTTAAAAATTGCTTGTGGGGTGTGTGTGTGTGTGTGTTTATGTCTGTCTGTCTGTGGAAATTATTGGTAGCAACACAGGCAAGGGTCAGATGTTCAGGTTCCATGCACCCGAATGTCCCCAGAGTTGGCCTCAGATGGCCCTTTATCCCCCGGAGGGGCATACTGCCCATACCCCAGCCATTAAACCCTGCTGGGATTCTTTAGATGGCTACAGATGAGCAAAAGATTGCCCTGTTCCCAACTCAGTTAAAAGGGCCTAGTAAAGAATGATGGCAGGGATGCTCACGCCAGGAGCCGCTCCTCACGGCCCTTTAAGCCAGATTTACAGCCAGCATTTAGCAGTGTCCCTGGAACACTTGCTGGCACCCATCAGTGGGAAGCATGTGTGCGGCACCTCCCTGGGCCCACGGGCAGGCCATCTTTCATCCCAGGCAGTAACGGCTGTCCCAGCCACTGTGCTCTCAGATGCCCAGGCCCTATAGCCAGGTGTCCAACCCCTACGTCTAGACAAGCTAGGAATCTGCACAGATAAATGTTGAAGTAGGTTGAAGAAGACACTGGGGATAAAGTGCTGGCTATCCAGATTACTCCTAGGAATCCCCTCTGCTCTGGCAACCCGTGCTTGAGAGGTGGATCAGAACCTTGGACAGAGGCAACTGCAGTGGGCCACCACCCCAGGCTGCCAACCATTTTGGAATGTAAGCACGTGGATATACCGCCATGGTTAGGCTCAGGAGATGCTACAGAACTAATCATTGGTTGACGGTTGTTGGTAAAGATGAAAAATGAGAAGTCTGGGGCTGAAAGGATTTAAAATTCAGAGTAAAAAAGTGAGGTCAAGGAAAGAGGGTGTGAGAGAGTGCCCCAGCCCCATTGTGATTGGTTGACAAAGAAGAAGAAAAGAAAGTGGACTTTGGTCCTTAAAATTCAGAAAGGAACCATCATGGTGCTTATGTTTTCTGACCATTTAAATCTGTATGCTCATGTGATCCTTGGGACTCTATGGGAAGAAATTAGCATTATTGCTGTGCAATAAGGTTCAAAAGGAGAGACAATTAGCCTGACACGACACTGTCAGGACACAGCAGTGCCCAGAGGACAGGCATATGCTTCCATATGCATGGCCAAGACTCAGCACTCCCTGAGTCCTAGGGACACTTCCCACAGAAAACTTGGGGAGTCTGACATCATCCCTCCCAGAAAGGAGACAAACATATTCATCAACAAAATTTCTGTAAGGAGTAAAAGGGCCAACGAGTACTGGGCTAGACAAAGCTAGTGGAATTATAAGCAGGAAAAGGTGGAATTTGAACACTTACTGTATACCAGATTCTCCCTAAAAACACAACCGTAGAGTTTTAAATGATAGGTTTTTTACTTTATCAAATTTTTTGAATCTGTTTTGCTTACCCTCATGCACTTTTTGTTGTTGTTGTTTCTTGAGAGAGGGTTTCTCTGTGTACCCTTGGCTGTCCTGGACTTACTTTGTAGACCAACCTGGCCCTGAAGTCACAATGATCCACCTGCCCCTGCCTCCCTGAGTGCTGGGATTAAAGGTGAGCGCCACTGCCCCTGGTTCCCTCCTGCACTCTTGATAGACATTCCTAATCAATCTCAGCATCCTTTCTACTAATCTCCAGTTTGGTCCTTTCATGAGGCTGACTCCAAACACGTAAGGATGGCATGTAGAGTGAAAACTAGGCCATCCTTGATTTGCATTTTGAGGGTTTATAAGTAACTGTCATGTCCTTTTGTCATAAGAGAAGTGACTCAAACACAGAAAACACCATGCTAACACCATACTCAGAAAGGACAGGGTCTGTTGTTTAAAGTCCTTCATCTTGGCTTGGAACACAGGAATAGAAGGAAAGGAGGAAAGAAATAAGGCTGAGTACACCAGAGATCCAGGTAGGGATGAGTGCTACTCTAGGAACTTAGAAAAAGCCAGAGGGCCACTGCCCTGGGCCAGGCTCTGCCCCAACCCCTGTTTGTCAGGATGTCTCCCAGCCTCTGCCTGGGGCCTGGCTTTTGTGATCCAGCACTCCTTGAATAGTATCAGAAGCCCCAAGATGGGTCAAAAACCACAGGAGTCTTTCCGACTGCAAATACTGTTTCAAGAAGACACGGACCCCAAGACCCTCCTGGGCCTCCGGTATCATCCATGTTCATCTCTGGGTCACCCTCCAGGCTTTCACTCAAGCCCAGATGCCTTCCACTGAGCTTGCCCTCCCTGGACCAGTGGTTAGAAACTGCCCGGTTGAGACACCTGGGGAGCTGTGACGACTGCTCAGCTTCAGACCAATTAGTCAGCCTTGGCCTGAGGACGTCAGAGCTGCCAAAAATACTGCTCAGAGTCCAGTCAGGTGACGTCCAAGGCTGAGACAGGCAGCCAGCCTGCCAGCTGCTCGCCCTCCAAACCCCATTCCCCGCACACACCAGGCATGCTCCCTAAGGCAGAGGGTCCACCAAATAAAAGCAGGCGGCCAGAGTTCAGGGCCTGCTGGCGTTCTCCCAGTGAGCACCTTTTGTTCCCGGCTCAGAGCTGTTAATTAAAGAGCTGTGATTAATGAGGAAGCACTCCTGGTCCCCATCTAGGAGAAGAGGTCCTGGGGATGCTGACTTTGCTGGAGGGATCTGCAGTCAGTTTCCAACTGGAACTATTTATAGTCCAGGCTCTAGGAGGGTTGGGAGGGAGATGCCTTCCCTCCCTCCTTGCCTTCTCTCCTTCCTCCTTTCCCTCCCCCCCCGGCACATCCTAATGGAACACGGAGGTAGGTAGGGATTTTTGTTGAGAAAAAACTTTTAAAGGAGTCACTCCCAGCATACATGCATTGAAATGAACCCACAGTACCTTCAGTGCCTAGACCTATATTCATTGAATGCCTGCTGAGCAGTGGCTCAGGGCTGGATATCAGGTATCTACCAGCTAAGGGCTGCACAGCCTTCTTCTGGCTCCATGAGCATGTTGGAAAAAGAATCAAACACCCTCCTAGCAAGACTAATGTATTAGGATAACTATCACTGTGAAGAAATACCATGACCAAAGGCAACTTGGGGAGGAAAGGGTTTATTTGACCTACATGTCCTGAATCATAGTCCACTGAACTCACACCTGGTGGAAATCTAGAGGCAGGAGCTGATGCAGAGGCCATGGAGGGGTGCTTTTTACTGGCTTGCTCTAATGGCTTGCTCAGCCTGTTTTCTTATGGAACCCAGGACCACCCACGATGAGCTAAGCATGCCTCCATCAATCATTAAACTAAGAAAATGCCCTGCAGGCTTACCTACAACCCCATCTTATGGGGGCATTTTCTCAGTTGAAGTTTCCTTCTTGAGTATGTCTCATATGCTTGTGTTGTTGACATAAAACTATCCAGGAGAGCTAACTACTGACCTAGAGGTTGTCAGCAGCCTCATCTCTAACTAGAAGACTGGGGCCTCGGACATAACAAGGGAATTTATGCTTCATAAATTGTGTGGCAGATTCCAGATTCTAAACCAAGCATGTCAGAAACCATTGTGCCTTTACAATCCCATTTCTTCTTCCTCCCAAAGAGTTTCCACTCCCCTTTGAGGTTATACATAGCCAAGCAGCCAAATTCCACTTAGTGCCACAAGAGAGTGAGATGCACCACTCCCATAGGCGTCCCCCACCACCACCACCGCTAGCCTTTCCAAGCCCTGTCCTTAAAGCGCTGGCTTATGAAATCCAGGGGATCTCGGGAGGCACATGTCGAAGGCACAAAGGATCTGTCAGCCTGGATCCCTGCTTGGCTCTGTGGAGAAGACCCTCCCCTGCCTCTGCCACCAGCTATGAACTTGTGTGAGCAGGAAATAAACTTCTGCATGATGAGCCTCTGAGACACCAGCGTTTACCTGTTACAGCAGCTCCCCTCACTGTGATGGAGATTCTCAACTGTCAACTTCATGAGCTCCCGAGTCATCAGGGAAACGGCCTCTGGGGCAAGCCTGGAGCAGGGGCGTCATGATTAGGTTCACTGAGGTGGAAAGACTCACCTGCAATGTATGGGCCTCCTGGGCTGAGATCCTGGACTGTATGAAAAGGAGAAAGTGAACTGAGCATCTCTCTCTCTCTCTCTCTCTGTCTCTCCTCTGCTTCCTGATTATGGATACAGTATGACCAGCTGCTTCAAGCTCCTGCCACCTTGACTTCCCCACATGATAGACTGTGTCCTTGAACTGTGAACCAGAATAATTCCTTTCTCCCTTGCTTTTTGTCACTGTGTTTTATCACAGTAATAGAAAGAGGAATTAAAACATTACAGATTGTCCTGCTCCAAGGCCGTGTTTTATCTACTGCCCCATTAGAAAGCCCTAGTGACTCCTTTTAAACCAAAACTCTTGAGGCCAAGAGTTATTGTGTCACTGTGGGAATCAGAAAAGGAAAAAGAAAGGGCTGGGACTTGCAGCTCAGTTTCACTGTTGTCACCAGCAAAGCTAGAAATCAACTGGGACTCTGCCCACTGAGTCTGAGGAATAGGAGTGTTCCTGGAATGAAATCTGAAGAAGAGAGGCTGAGTTGGTGACAGTAAACTCACACTAGTTATTAGTAAAATGGCTGGAAAATCTGAAGTGAGTTTCGATGGCTGGTCTTGACTGTCAACTTGATGCATGAAGAGATGCTAAGGAGAGTAATGGAGCACAGCTCTAGGTCTGTCTGTGAGGGTGTCAGAGATATTGGCATGCCGGTCAGTGAACTAAGAGGAGGTGGGGACGAGAAGCCTTCCATTCATGCAAGCCAGGGTTTTCTTGAGCAAGCATGGTTATGCTAAAACTATGGCCTGTGAATGTCACACCTATGTGTCCTCTGCCTTTAAACATGAGCTCACACTGTCACTGTCCAGGCACTCTCCAGGCCTTCAGCCTCATTGGCCCTTTGTTAGTCCATCTGGTTCTGGGGCTTCCAGCTTCTTGGTCTGAGGAGCCACCAGTCTCTCTGGCTGTCTCCTTTTATCATTAGATGTATATGTTTTCATTCTGTTGGTTCTCTTCTTCTTTTGAACTTTAATACAGGGACAAAGTTTTAAATAGGTGAGCAGCTCATTGAGGGAAAGCTCTTGGCACTCCAGAAATGGTGAGGGTGGCCACCTGAAAACGCTTTTTTTTTTTTTCATACACTGATTGCACAGAAACCTGATGTCCAATAAGCTGGGGCCAGAGTCAGGTTTTCAACATATTCCTGTCACCATTCCTCTACCCCTGCTCTCTCCATTCTCTACCCCTTACTAATTTAACTCAGGGTATCTCAGAATCTTTCTCTTGTACTCCCTAAAACCTTTCTGCAGTGGGTACAATTATAGATGAGTGGCAAAGATGCCCAATGTCCTACCCAGTCACCTTTTCAATCAGGCCACAAGGTCACTGGGAATCAACCCTAAAGTGTCTCAACATCCTAGTCCTCTCACAGAACCAAGATGGGCCCTCCCTGGACTAGGGAAAAGGATGGTGTATTAGTCCAGACTTCACTAGATATAGATAAACAATAGAAAAACCCACACATAGAATTATAAATGGGATTTTTTTTCCCTTTAGGTTACACTGTTGGGCTAGCTACTCAAACAATGGCTGTCTGAAAACTGGAGAAGCAGTGAATTCTCGGCCCAAGAAGATGGAATATCAGAACAAGGAAGGCCAAAGACACTGTCCACATAGAGAATGGACATCTGGAAGTTGAGTGCACATGCCTTTACTCTCAGAACTCTGGAGACAGAGGCAAGCAGGAGTCAGTGAGTTCTAGGCCAGCCTAATCTATATAGTGAGTTCCAGGACACCCAAGGCTGCATAGAGAGACCCTGTCTCAGAAAACCAAAACCAAACAAGCAAAAGAAAGCTAATCAGGAAGGAGGACTCTGACTAAGATGCTCAGTCTCCATTCGGAAAGGCAAAAAGGATGGACATCGGAGGAGGGAGAAAACAGGGAACAGGACAGGAGCCTACCACAGAGGGTCTCTGAAAGGCTCTACCCTGCAGGGTATCAAGGCATATTCTGGGACTCATAGCCAAACTTTGGGCAGACTGCAGGGAATCTTATGAAAGAAGTGGGAGATAGTAAGACATGGAGAGGACAGGAGCTCCACAAGAACAGCAACAGATCCAAAAAGTCTGGGCACCGGGGTCTTTTCTGAAACTGATATTCCAGCCAAGGACCACTCATGGAGATGGCTGGAACCCCTGCATGGAGGTAGCCTATGGCAGTTCAGTGTCCAAGTGGCCTCCATTGGAATGGGGACAGGGACTGTCTGTGACATGCACTGATTGGCCTGCTCTTTGATCACCTTCTCCTGAGGAGGGAGCAGCCTTACCAGGCCTCAGAAGAAGACAGTGCAGCCACTCCTGATGAGACCTGATAGACTAGAATCAGAGGGAAGGGGAGGAGAACCTCCCTTATCAGTGGACTGGGAAAGGGACACAGATGGAGAAGAGGGAGGGTGGGATTGGGAGGGGAGGAGGGAAGGAGGTACAAGGGGGGATACAAAGTGAATGAACTGTAATTAATAAAAATAAAAATAATTTTTAAAAAACCTGGAGGCTTCCCAGAGCCATCAATGTAAATCCTCAGCAAAAGCCTGGAGAGGCCAGACTTTGAGGTGAACAGCTCGTGACTCCATAGCAGCCACTTAGAGTGGCACTCACACGTGTCCTGGCACTTTTCTCTTTCGTTCCATCGGGGGCCCCCAGCCTACTGGATAGTGCTGGCCACATACCAAGCAAGACTTTCTTCCTCGGTGGCTCTTCCCCATGTCAATCCCTGTCCAGAGCCACAGACACACCCAGGTGTGTGAGTTTCCTAGTCAAGTGTCTCAGTCCAGTCAAGTTGACAGCCAAGATTAAACAGCACAAGTGGTACCCAGCAGAAGACAAAGATGTCTTCCTGGAACAAGCTGGAATTGAGCCTGGGGTTTTCCCCAGGGGCAGCTAAAGCCTGTACTGTGGTCAGGAGCCATAGAGGAGGGGATGGAGCTCTCAAGCCTAACTGAGAAGAACTGGTACATACCCTGGGTCTCAACCACTGTCCACGAGTATGTAAAAGTACATGGCACAGTGTCTGCCACATGGATGACAAATAACCTTCTCATAAGTGCAGCCCCTAGAAGTGGGAGGGGCCCAAGGAGGACAGAATGTCCCTGAGTCCTCTGAGCCCAGAACCTCCTGAATGTCCACGGACATCTCAGTATCTAAGCTAATTACCTCCATTGATTAAGACAATTTTAATGAGACTTTTCATTATCTGGAGCAAAGGCATTTTAACTCATCTGGAAGGCAGGCATGGAACATCTCTGTGGTCCTATTTCTCAACTCTGAAATGGGAACATCAGTCTTCAAAGAAGATGAAGCTAGTGGGGCAATCAAAACTGTCAAATGTCCATGAGGACTGGATGAGCCTGTGTGTAAGGAGATGTCCACATGGCTCAAATGACGCAGGTTTTTGTGCTGTTTCTCTCTATTCTGAGCTGAGTGCTGTTGGAGCTTACTTGAGTGCTTCTCACACCATTTGGAGATATCAAACCTTCTGTGTTTAACCAGTGCCTGATGTCCCATGTGGACTCACTATTCCAACAGTCCCTAAGCCCAGCAGGTTTCTAAGGAAGGTGAGTCACAGGCAGCCCTGGGTGGCTTCAAAAACCTAAGATCAGAGATGGGGCAGATGGTGTGAGTCTGGGGAGATGCACAACTCATCCTATGCAATGGCGAGTGACTGGAATTGAGACCTGATGGAGGGAAAGAAGAAAGCTAGTTCTCACTCCAAGGATGAGAGATGTGACCCTCTCCCCGGCACCTAAAACTTCAGGAACATGAACTCATCTTTCCCATCACATGTGTAAATACAGACACAGATCTCAAAGAGACCAGAGCCTCAGAGCTGAGGAGGCTCAGAGAGAAGCAGCTGCTTCCCAAGGTCACACAGCACTTGGGGCAGAGCTAGGCACAGGTGTTCCTCATCATGATGCACTGTTTTACATGCACTCTGCCTTCTGTGCCCTTAGTCACCCTGAGACTTCTGTCACCCACATGGCTTACCTCAGGAAATCTGTCTATTCCTGTGCCTGGAAAGGAATTATCCATAAACCCATTAAACTAGGGAGCCTGAACATGGCTCAGTGCCCAGAAACTGTATAGGTTTTAGGCGTGGTGCGTGTGCATGTGCCTGTGTGTTGGGCCTATATATAAAGCGTACATATGTGCGTAAGCAAATGCATGTGTGTGTACTATGGGAGTAGTATGCATCCGTTTGTGTGCACAGTGTGTGTGCATGCATATACATGTCTGTGTACATGTTTGCCTATGGTGTGCATTTTGCACTGTGAATGTATGTTGTATATGCGTGGTGTGTGTATGTGCATGTTTGTGTGCAGATGTGGGAGTATGCATGATATGTATCACATGATGTATGTAGTGAATAGGTATGTACAAATGTTTGTATGTGGTGCGTACCTGTCTATGCGTGATGTGAATATGTGTGCATAGTATGTGTGTATGTGTGTATGCATAGCATGTTGTGTGTGGCATAGGTATGTATATGATATGTATATAGATAGTGTATGTGGTATGCATGTGTGTGTATGTGGGTATGTGTTTGTGTGTGTATGTGTACGCTCCAGGAGCTGCACCCCAGAAACCTCCACTGAATAGCTCACTCTAAGCACCACCACACTGTCCCAGACCCTGGCTTCCCATAACCACTTTCTCTTTCTTAAGCTCTATCAGCTGATTCCAGTAAGTGAAAGGTGGTCACGGAGTGCCTTCTGGTCTCGGGCCAGAAGCCCCGCAGGGCAGATCCTAAGACCAGGATCTCAAAGGAAGTAGCTTATCTGAGAGGTGCCCCCAGAAAGGGCACAGTTGCTGAGCAGTGTGACAAGGGAGGCTGCCCATGCAGGAAGTCTTCATGAGCCGTTGACTCCCGTGGGCAACAGGAGTTTCCTTCACTGGTAACCTGCAGGAGTCAGTCTAACAAACCTTGGGTTATCCCACCGGAAGAGCAAGGTGTTGAGGGTCTAGGGTAGCTACCCCCAACTCCAGGGTCATGCCTCCCAGCGTGCTAACCTGTAGTACTACCAATCTGCCCTGCGCAACCTAAGAGGAGGCCTCAGCTGGACAGAGGAACTCCATCAACAAGAACAGGATGGGGGCAAAACTTCGGGGTGGGACATGAAGAGCATCAACTGGGCTCCTGTCTCTCGCCCTGCCCCACTGACCTGGAGTGCCCTGAAAGGTCTCCATCTCCAGCCCCACATCCTACCCCACGTTCATCTACCCCACATTCTCCTTTTGACCTTATGGCTGAACTCTTGAGCCTGCAGCCAGGACTGCTTTGGGGCTAATTCGGCACTTAAAATCTGTGGCCTCTTGCAACCTATGCAACTCATGAGGCCATGGTTATCTTCTCTTCAACCTGGGAGTCACATTCCTCAGCCAAGCACTCATTACAGGAGCTGGCTAGGATAATAGGTGCTCTGGTTAGCTTTTATTGTCAACCTAACATGACTCTGTCACCTGGAAAGAGGGTGTATCAACTGAGGGGTTAGCAAGATCAGATAAGCCTATGGCTTTATCTTGGTTGTTAATTGATGTGGGATGGTCCAGCCCACTGTGAACAGCTCCCTGTTATGGTCAGGGGCCCTGGGACTGTGTAAGTAAGGTAGCTGGGTGGAAGCTAGGGAGTGAGCCTGCAAGCCAGTAAAAAGTCTTGCTCCATGATTTCTGTTCCAGGTCCCTGCCTTGAGTTCATGCCCAAACCTTCCTAAGTGATGGACTGTTACCTGGAAACATAAATTAAATTAAATCCCTTCATCCCAAAGATAGAGCAGTAACTGAAGGAATGGTCACCCAATGACTGGCCCACCTTGAGACCCACCCCATGAGAGAGAGCCTATTCATGACAATATTAATGACACTCTGCTATGCTTGCAGACAGGAGCCTAGCCTAACTGTCCTCTGAGAGGCTTCCCCAGAAGCTGATGGAAACAGATGCTGAGACCCACAGCCAAACAATAGGCCGAGGTCAGGGAATCTTGTGGAAGGAGGGGACAAAGCATTAAAGGAGCCAAAGAGATCAAGGATACCACAAGAAATCCTATAGTATCAAGTAACCTGTGCCCATAGGAGCCCACAGAATCTGAACCACCAACCAAAGAACATGCATGGGACAGACCTAGGCCCCCTGTTACATATGTAACTGATGTGTTGCTTGGTTCTCATGTGGGTACCCTAACAACTGGAGCAGGGGCTATCTCTGACTCTGTTGCCTGCTTTTGACTCCCCTTCCCCTAACTAGATTGCCTTGTCTGGAGAAGATGTGCATAGTTCTATCTCAACTTAATATGCCAAGACAGGCTGATATCCATGGGGAGGCTTCCCCTTCTCTGAGAAGAAAAAGAGGGGAAGGAAGGGGATGAGCAGGGAGGGGCTGGGAGGAGAGGAGGAAAGAGAAGCTGTGATTGGGATGTAAAGTTATTAATTAAAATAAACAAAGAAACAAACCTCTTCATCCCAAAATTGCTCTTGGTCAACGTTTTGTTGCAGCAACAGAAATCATGGCAAAGAGAGCTTGCCACCCTGAGCACAGGGCACAGTGAGCACATAAAAGTGATGGCGACCAACACACAGCTACGTGAGTTTCTCTCGGTGCAAGATACACCCCCAACCTTTGGCCATGTGCCACACTGGAACTAGAAGAACACTAAGGAAGGTACTCTTTGGCCACCAAAGGGACCATCTTTTATCACCTATTCACCTTGAGAGCTCTCTGGTTTTAGTTTTTAGACACTGCCATCTGGGATGCTGCTATCTCAGAATATTACTATCATCATTAGAATTATTGGTGGGTTGTTTGTTTGTTTGTTTGTTTGTTTGTTTTTTGCTTTGGTTTGGTTTTTTTTTTTCACAAACTAATGAATTTGTGGGAGGTGTTCTTTGTAGAAGAGAAAATGTCAACACACTTTTCAAGTTCCTGACCAGAAGTTTCTCTGGTAGGTCAAGGTAACTCAAGAAGCCATTTTAGCCAAAGATCTCTCTAGTCCTCCATGTGGTAAAAATCACAATCAAAGCAGCTGAGAGGTAGGGTCTCTAGGAGCATTTGGTGATGCAAGCCGTTTAGCAGCCACAATTCCTACCACTGACTGTTAGACAAACAAAGAAAAAAAAAAAAAAGCTTTTCACAAGCTCCCAAGAAAGGATCTTAGCAAAGATTGCTAAGGAAACGCTACCTCTCCTGGCCCATGTGGCTTAAGAAATTATCTAAATAATGGTGAGAGAAAGGACAGTGCAAGATTACACGAATTGTGATGGTTTGAAAGAGAATGGCTCCCATCAGCTCATATGTTTGAAGGTTTGGTCGCCAGTTAGTGGAACTGTTTGGGAAGGATGGAGGGGTGTGGCCTCATTGGAGGAAGTATGTCATTGGGGGTGGGCTTTGCAGACCCAGTCTCTCTCTCTCTCTCTTTCTCTCTCTCTCTCTCTCTCTCTCTCTCTCTCTCCTGCCTGCAGATCAGGATGTAAAGCTTTCAGCTACTGCTGCAGCACCATGCCTGCCAGCTGCCACACTCCCCACCACAATAATGGACCGACCCTCTGAAACTGCAAGCCAGATCGAGTTTAAACGCTTCCTCTTAAAAGAGCAGCCCTGGTCTCGGTGTCTCTTTGCAGCGATAGAACAGTGACTAAGACACTGATATTATGGTCTAGATCCAAAATGTTTGGGACAACTGTAGAACCTTTAAGCCTGTGCCTCAGCTAGCAGAGGTGGGGCCCTGAGAACAAGCCTTGATGGTTATCTACCACCCTACTTTCAGTTCTGATCTGGGCACCCTCCTCTCTGGTCAGCTGTCATGTGAACAAGACTTCTGCCATCCACCACAGGCCAAGCTACAGTGCCTGTCATGAGATAGCCACAAAAGTCTTGATCTAAAGTAAATCCCTTTCTTCTAAGTTGCTTTTGTTAGGTGTTCTTCATGATGATAGACCTTGTTGGTATTTTCCTGTGTCACTCCATCCCCATTCCAGCTGACCACTCAGAGGGCTGTCTGTGCATGTGCACCTTCTAAGGAATGCCCAGCCCAGCCCAGTCTCTCTCCTTATACATGAAGAGCTCACAATCCTTCCTCTACAACCCCAATGACACATCCTAGTCTATCCACACTGAGCCTCCTCAGAACCCTTGTATCCATCTCTCCAGCATCCCAGTGGACTACACTGCCTCTGAGAATGTCACATAGGCCCTGTTTGCCATCCCATGGGCCTGGAACTTACAACCTAAGAATTCTGTTGTACACCTGAACGAGACTGTATTTTGTTGTCCTGTCCTCTCCACGCAATTGTGCTCAACTCCCACCAGAAAAGCTGCTTGGAGTTCCTCTCTCTGCATGGACGTGAAGACACACGTTCCTCCCCAGCCAGCTCCCAGCTCTAATCCTACATCTTCAAGAAGCCCAGAGCACACAGTGAGAAGCCTAGAGCTTGTCCTTAGGAGACTCTTTCTACCCTGATGGAACCATCTCCTCCTGCTCCAAGCTGAGCCCCCTGCTCTGTGGCTGAACCACCTTGCTTACAAGAGCCTCCTTCATTGATCCAACATAACAAAGTGAGGCTTTGGGGCAAGGCCACACTCTTCACTGTCAGCACCCTCCCCATAGACCAGCCTCCCTCTACTGCTCCCCCAACAGTCTCCACATTCTCCCCACCTTATGATAAGATCTTCCAGAAGCCCAGTGCTGTTGATACATGCCACTGCACACACTTGTGCAATGGCCAGGACACAGGTAACACACACACAACCACCAGGGTTCTGGGCACAGATAAAAAGCTTGCACACAAATGAGCACTTTGTGTATCCCCTTTATCCTCATATAATCGTGGCACACGTGTGTGACGCATCCTCCCACGTAACCCACACACAAACAGAAAGGCAAGACACACATGTAGAAATTAACCCACTCATATGCATGGGCTGCACACACATATGCACAGGCACATCTACAAGCCCATGGGCACATAGCACGTATCCCGAGGACACTGCATGCTCTAAAGAGTCACAGGAAGAGGGGATCCTGCCCCACACCGGCTGACTAGGATGGCTCCAGTAGAGAGCCAGCATAATTAGTGCATTAATTAAAGTCCTCTTTCTGCTCACTGGCCACAGGACTTACATGCCAACACTTGGCTTGGATCCTGGGCCTCTCAGAAGCTGCAGATGGGCTGGGCCAGAACTGCCCAGGGGGTTGGTCTGGGTAGTAATTAGGGATGGAGGCTCAGCTGAGCAACTGTAGCCAGCCTGCTCCTTTCCTATCTCTTCCAAGGGAGAAGGTCTTGCTGGCTCCCAGGCTCTGCTGCTCCATAACCTCATTATACACACACACACACACACACACACACACACACACACACACACCATAAAAGGATGGAGGTGAGGGCATGAGGCCAACAAAGCACTGGTTGGCAGCTTTCACTGATAGAGTATAGAGAGCAATGAGAATTAGCATTAGCCCAACCCTCCTCCACCTCCTGAGGCCCAGCCCAGGCCAGCTCAGTCCAAGGCCTATCGAATGCATCTCCTACCCAGAAACTCCCTCCAAAAGCCCCTAAAATAGGCTCATTGTCTCCACCTGTCTAGATTGATTTCCGAACACTGACAGAAAACATGGCTCAAGTAATAGAAACTCACTTCTCTATAGCCCAGGAGCTCACAAGGTGTCTGCTGGGTTGATTTCTGAGCTAGGGTTTCTGTTGCTTCGATGAAACGCCATGACCAAAAAGCAAGTTGGGGAGAAAAGGGTTTATTTGGCTTATACTTCCATATCATTGTTCACTGCTAAAGGAAGTCAGGGCAGGAACTCAAACAGGAAAGGAACCTGGAGGCAGGAGCTGATGCAGAAGCCATGGAGGGGTGCTGCTTACTGGCTTGCTACTCATGGCATACTCAACCTGCTTTCTTATTAGAACCCAGAACCAGCCCCGGATGGCACCATCTGCAATGGGCTGGGCCCTTCCCCACTAATCATTAATTAAGAAAATGCCCTACATCCAGGGGGTTTATAGGAACTGAAGCACCAATCAAGAACCATGCATGGACTGTACCTAGGTCCCACATACAGATGTGGCTGAGAGGCAGCTCAGCCTTCCTGTGGGTTCCCTAGTAAAGGGAGTGGGGAGCTGTCTCTGACATGGACTCTGTTGCCTGCTTATCACTTCCCCCTCATGGGGCTGCCTTGCCCAGCCTCAGCAGAAGAGGATGACCTCAATCCTGATGTAAATTGATGTCCTGGGGTAGGTTGGTAGGGAGGGGGAGGGGGCTCTCCTTTTCTGAGGAGAAGGGGAGAGGGAATAGGGGAAAGAGGGCAAGAGGGAGAGAGGGAGAGAGAGAAGGACCTGGAAGAGAGGAGAGGGGGGGCTACTATCAGGATGTAAATAAATAAATAATGTAAATAAATAAATGTAAAGATAGATAGATAGATAGATAGATAGATAGACAGACATTTAAAAAAAAATGAAATGCCCTGTAGCCAGACCTTATGGGGTCATTTTTCAACTGAGGCTCACTCCTTTCCAGTCACACTAGCTTGTGTCAAGTTGACATGAAACTAGCCAACACAATGGACCCCTTGTCGGCTTGACACACAAACAAATCACTATTAAGCTATACTGTTTCCTTATTCATCTTCCAAGATCTCACATTAAGATGAATATCACATTATAAAATATTCTAAATATTTAAAGGTCTATCTACAGACTTTAAAATTCAAATGCTTAAAATCTTGGTCTTTTTAAAATTCAAAGTCTCTCAACTGTGGAATCCTATAAAATCAAAAATAAAATAAATAAATACTTTTTTGCTTCAAGAGGGAAGCACCAGGGCACACTCACGATCTGATCAGATCAAAACCAAACTCCAAAAGTATAAATAACTCGACGTCCAATTTCCTGTGATTCACTCACAATCTTCTGGAATCCTCCAAAAGGCAGGGGTCACTTCTCTCTGGCTACACACACACACACACACACAGAGGGAGAGAGAGAGAGAAAGAGAGAGAGGGGGGAAAGAGAGAGAGAGAGAGAGAGAGATTGTCTCCTAGGCTCAATCTGGCTCCACTCCACACCTGCTGCTGCCCTTGGTGGTCATCTCATAATGCTGACATCTCCAAATGCTGTCTGCTGCAGATGAGCAGCACTTTTACCTGTAGCCTCTTCTGGGCTCCCTTCAGGGACTCCAGCCCTGCCACTCAGCAGCCTCAGCTGCTCTCCATGACCCTTTCATGCCTTCAAACCAACACCACCTGGGTGGCTCTTACCAAGTTTGGCTGCCAATAGGAGGAAGAACCTTGGAACACAACACTTTCCAGAAGACTTCACCTCGGTGATGCTGGTCTCTTCTTAGTCTCAGCTGATTCTTCAACCTCAGCTGACCAGAGCCACAGATTCTTCACTCAAAAGGCCCGTAGAGTCTTTGCTTCCCTCTGAAACTTCACCAGCCAGGCCCCGTTGTCTGCACGGCTCTCGAAATTCTGATCATCCAAACTCCCACAGAACAACCCACTGAGCTCTCAACACTCAATGTCTTTTCCAGCCAAAGTTCCAAAGTCCTTCCACATCCTCCCAAAAACAACATGGTCAGGCCTATCACGGCAATAACCTGCTATCCTGATACCTTGTCTTAGTGAAGGGTTCTATTTCTGTGATAAAACACCATGGCCAAAAAGCAAGTTGGTGAGAAAAGGGTTTATTTGGCTTACACTTCCACATTTAGATCATCACTGAAGGAAGCCATGACAGAAACTCAAACAGGGACAGGACCTGGAGTCAGGAGCTGAAGTCATTGAGAGGTACTGCCTACTTGTTTGCTCTTCATGGTTTGTTCAACCTGCTTTCTTATATAACTACTGCCTACTTGTTTGCTCTTCATGGTTTGTTCAACCTGCTTTCTTATATAACCCGGGACCTCTAACCCAGGGATGGTCCAATGGGCTGGGCCCTCTCCCATCAATCACTAATTAAGAAAATGACTTACAGCTGGATCTTATGGAAGCCTCAATTTTTGTCAATTGAGGCTCCTTCCTGTCCAGTGACTCTAGCTTGTGTCAAGTTGACATAAAACTAGCCAGCATAGTTTCTTCTAAGGATGGTAGGAAGCATCAATCCCTGGGTATCAAGAGTTTCCAGCAATGGGTAATGAGCTTTGTCATAGAAACATCACCCCAATCTCCATCCTAAAGATCATGGTGTTCTTGAATTGTGTGTGTGTGTGTGTGTGTGTGTGTGTGTGTGTCTGTGTCTACACACATGCTAATGGGATTAAATATAACATTTTTGTGATAATAAAAGCTATCTGGATTAGGCCCTCTTCAAACTCATAAAGACCCTGTCTCCAAAAATAAGATTACCATTAGAGCCCCTAAGGTTTAGGACATCAACAATAAATTTGTGGAGGAAAGACAATTCATTCCATGATGTTGTCAAGTTGAGTCACAAGAGCTCAGCTTCAAGCAAGGGCTAATGCATTGCTCATCAAGGCATTATGGGACATTATTTACTGCTTTCCACTCGTTCACGAATGTTTTCATTCGTAAATGGAAAACCTCCCAAATCCCATCACTTTGAAAGTAGCTTCTCGGCTTTAAGTTCAAAGTCCTAATGACCCCCAAGTCTTGGGCTCACAGGCACTGCTAAGATTTCCCCAACTAACTGAAGATGTCAGAAATCTTCCAGCACATTTGCCCCGTCTTTACTGCATCAGACAGGGGTTCCTTCCTGGAACACACTGGTCTGTTTCCCACACCGGTGCCTCTGCACCCATGACTCCGGAAGTCAGGAACTAGCTGTCTTCCATTGGCCGGCTGGCTCTTCCTCTGCCTCAGGCTTTCACCTTTGCTGGCTGCTCACAGAGGCAGCTGCCTGCTAAGCATTTATCATCATTATCTCATTGGTTTAAATATATGTGGTCTGAGATTCCACTGCTCAGTATAAATTCCTCGAGGGCTGGCCATATATCTGTCTTGTTTAGGAGGAAGAGGAGAGAGGGAAGAATGGAAGGACAAGAGCCGAGAAGAAGAAAGAAAGATGCATGTGCTCTTGGACAGTGTTTCCCAACCTCACTCGGCAAGATTGACATTCTGAGCAACTCTGGAAGGTTGTCATTCTTTCCTGGGGACTCTCTGGTTCAAGCTAAGGTGGTTAGCAGAATCCCTGGCCTCTACTTATGACAATCAAAATAATGTCTCCAGTACCTCCTCCCCAGAATCAAAACTACCTCTGATTGAGAGGCACCAATCTGGAGGTTTTTCACCTCCACTTGAAAGCCCCAAACTCAGAGGTCCTTAATCTGTTTGCAGCGATGACATTCTTAGTTCAACCATTCCATACAGAAGCCTTGATGTGTGGAACCCACTACAGTGAAGCTGCCCCTGGCAATGCCAACAGGGATACAGCACGATGCACCGGCCAACTTTGAAGACTTAGAGTAACAATCACTGGGTCTCATGCTTCTGGTCTGCAGGTGGTCCAGGCTCAGCCTCAGTGAGGCTGCGCTCCAGCAGATTGGGGGTTCTGCTTCTGACTGAAAGGTTGACACATGGGTTCAGGTCTGCTCCATGCACACTCACTCTGAGACCAGCGTGGACCACCTCAGCCTGAGAATGAGTCACCAGTGCCCATGAAGGGGAGTGTGAAGTGGATCACACAAGGCTTTTTACAGCTGCTTCTCAGTGGAAGCTGGCTAATGTTTGTCCAGGAAGAGTCACAGGAGCAAACCTAAAATCAAGAGGTGGGGAAAATGCCAAATGCCCTGCCAAAGCTGTGTGTGTGTGTGAGAGAGAGTGCTGCTAAACGTTAATATGTCTGGGCTTAACCTGAGAGTGCACTGATTCAGCTAGCTGGGGAAAAGTGAGCTTTGGGCCTGTATATGCATCTCTCCATTTATTAGTCTACTTTCTATTGCTATGACAGAATATCCGAGATTAGCTTCTCTGAGGTTTGGTTTTAGAAGACACCAGAATCTTCTCATCTTCCAGTGAGGGTCTCATTAAGTTTCGGTTCAGAGTAGAGAACTGGGAAGTAGGTAAGTACAGAAGCATTTGTGCCAGGGAGACATGGGGAGGTATACACAGTCTTTCCAACAGCCTCCGTGGGTGTGTTTTATGTGCGTGCATATGGAATACAGATGCATGTGCACAGGCCAGAGATGAATGTCAGGCGTCTTCTGCTACAGCTTTCCACCTTCTCCTTAAGGGTGTGTGTGTACGTGTGTGTGTGTGTTTGAACACGTGACTGCACTCATGCGCAGCACATGGGTGGAGGTCAGAGGTCAAGCTCAGCTATCCATCTTTGCCTCCCGCTTTGTTTGAGGCAGTCTCTTGTTCACAGTTGCAAGCACCAGACTGGACGGCCCATGAGAACCCATGGATTCTCTTCTGTCTGCGTCTCCTCTTGCCAGCTTGTAGGTGAGCTGAGATTGTAGATACAACTATGCCCAGCCTCACACAGATCCTGGGGATCCGAACTCAAGTCTCTGCACTTTGTGCAGCAAGTGTTTCACCCACAGAATCATCTCACTATTCTACCTTAGCTTGTGAGGCAGGGTCTCTCAACGAACCTGGAGCTTACTGGTTGTCTAGCAAGCTCCAAGGATCTGCGTGTCTCACCCCCAAAGCACCACACTCACGGATGCATGCAACCACACCCAGCTTCAACCTGGAAGCTGGGGATTGGAACTCACGTCTTCATGCTTGCTGAACAGGCACCTTATCAACTGAGCCAGGCCCCGCAACTCCCACTGCCCACTGTCTTGTAACTAATGGATTTCCTAGAGAAGTAAGCCAACCTCTCGGGGAAGACATTAATCACTCCGAAAGGCCCCACCTTATGAATTATTAGCTGGGCTCCTGAGCCAGTATCCAGCCTTCATGCTCAGCCATACTTACTTCAAGGGCTTCCTGAGCACGTGGAAGGGTGGCCTCGTGCAGACAGTATTTTTCCAGTGCCTGCTCTGTGAAGGACACTGTCTGGGACACTGAGGGTTTCGTGACAAGCATAGATCACATGCCCAACTGGAAGAGATGTTCCCACCTTCCCAGGGATGTGCCCACACAGAAGAACCACTGATGTCCCCTTTCTCTATGGACACCCTGGCTTCGTCTCTCTAGAATGTATTGGGGGCTCAGAAGGCTACTGCCACGGCTCCTGCCTCTCAAACAGAAACCTCTTTGACATGGGGCCTCGTCTCGTCAAGATATCAGCGTGTCTAAATCGAGGCTGTGTCAGCAGCCCCGTGAAAATGAATAATGGCCACAATTATGACCCGTATAACAGCCCAATAAAACCTAATTAAAATGATCCACATCCCATCTGCCAAGTGTAGGGCAGAATAGCCAGGGAAAGTTGGAGGCCCAGGCAGTTCAAGGAGAGCAAGAAACGTGATAATCCTAGCAATATTTACATTATTATAAGCATATTTACATAATATTGGCATATGATAATACAGTGTACCGGCCTGTCATGTAGTGCCATCATCATTATCATTATTGTAGCTATCACTTACTGCGTGCTTTCCGTGTGCCATCCTCTGATCTTCGGAGCAGTCCGTGACACACTGGACACAGACCATCCCATTTAGTCGTCATTAACTTTCCATAAAGTAAGTGTTACCATTAAGACCATTTCACAAATAAAAAACTGAGACCATGAGGTTAAGTAGCTTATTCAAAGTGGCGCTGTTAACAAGTGTCAGGCTCCATCAGTGCCTGGCTAGAGCAGATATCCGGTACTTGATAATTCAACGTTAGATTATGCGAGCACCATGCACAACGAACACTCACTCAATTATCACCAAAGATGATCTAGGGGATATGTTGAAAACAAGGTAAAGAGGAAAGTAAGCCGGTGTTGATGAGGGCCAGCAAGATGGTTCGGTGGGGAGAGATGCTTGTATGCAGGCCTGGTGTCCTGAGTTTACTCCCTGAATCCCCCAAGGTAGCGGGAGAGAACCAACTCCTAAGAGTTGTTCTCTGACCTTCAGCATCCACTGTGACACACGCACACCTGCATGTACAGGTGCACACATACACACACACACACACACACACACACACACACACGCACACATACACAAAATAAATAAAATATAATCTTAGCCTTCTAAATGCAGGAACATGGTGGACATGGGCATTGGTTTGAATGTGAAATGTTTCATATATACAAAGGCATGCATGTTGAAGGCTTTGGTCCCCTAGCTGATGCTGCTACTAAGAGATGATTGGATCATCAGATGATAACTCCGCTGATATGGTCGTGATTTCATAAGCGAATCAGCTATTAGGAGCTGGAAGAAGTCATATCACTTTAAAGTGTGTGTCTTTTCCCTGTCCCCTTCCTGTCTCTCACTCCTGGGTTCCTGGCCCCCCTAGGTGAGCAGCCTTGCTGTAACGCATGCTCTGTTATAATACTTGGCCTCCAGTCAAACCTAGAGCCACAAGCCAAGCAATTGTGAATTAAAATCATGAGCCAAAATCTACTTTTCCCCCTTCTGATGTGATTCTCTCCGTTGTTTTGTCATTATTTCATAGGATACTAACACATGGTGGCATAATTCTGCCTAGGGAATCAAGGAAGACCTTAAATGCACAGTGAAGCTGAACCATTGAAAGACAGATGGATGGGAGTTTATGAAGGAGACAAGTAGAAGGCTGCAGGGAGAGAGAACAGCATATGCAAAATCGGAAAAGCCCAGCATGCTCCGGGAGTTACAAAATTACCCCTCCACAGTAGGGGTGCAGCCAGGGGCATCCAGTGGGGGAGCTGGAAAGTTCTGTAGGTCAAGATCCTCAAGCACCTTCCGAGTCAGGCTCAGAAGTGTAGATTCTGCCTCTAAGCAGCAGGGAGCTGTGGAAGGCTTTTAAGCGGGCAAGTGATATGGTCAGAAGTCTAGTTATAAAGGCCCCTCATGTAGCTGGGCAAAAAATGTCTTTTAAAAAAGTCCATACCCTGGGACACAGTGTCCCTGCATGGGTGGGGAGAGGTCAACCCTTAGAGGTAGTCAAAGCAAACTCACCCAGTGCTACAAAATTAGATCATAACCTGTGCTCATTGCCTACATAAAATACGAGGTACTTGGCCCATCAGGAAAGAGTTTGCCATGAGTCCCTGGTCCCCATCCCAGGGAAGATGAGTTTTGTATTTTGGGCACTGTCACATGTCGCTCCTTGTAGACAGAGTGGCAGGAGCTAGCCCACACTACCTCTCGCCACGAGGCCTGAAGTTCAGGAAGGGGCAGGCCTCACCAAACAGATGGGTCTTTAGAAAAGAGGGAATGCCAGAGTTGCAGACACATGAGACAGATAGGCTTAAAAAAAAAAAGAAAGAAAGAAAGAAAGAAAGAAAACTCTATGGTTGCCTTGTCATTTCAAATGATGTTGCCCTTTGACCCAGGAAGAGGTTCCAAATGCATAAATAGAGCAATAATCTCCAGCCTCGATGTTTTGATAAAATGAAAGAGGGGGAAGATACATAATATCAACACCACCTCCGGGAAGCACAGCCAGAAAAAGTTATCAAGCATGCTGTCAGAGCTTGGCAGACCGCACTGTCACCCTTCTGACTCTGGGCGCCTAATAAAGGCCGCATCTAGGAATTTGTCGCTCTCAAATGCATAATTCACTAGTCAAAAAAAAAAAAAAAGGAGCAGTAATACATTGCATTTTCATAAGGGGCTCTGAAGCTGTCTAATTTCCCTGAGCCTCAGGACGACAGGAGGCTGTGGTCACTCGTGGAGGCCCCTTTATGCATTATGGATAGAAGCTTTGCAATTCAAAGTGACAGTTCAGATTCCCACTCCCTGTCACCCACCTACCCACCCATCCCCAAAACCCCAGATCCCGCATAAAGGCCCAGAACTCAGGGGTAGATCGGTCCCCAAAGCCTACATGCATTTGGGACCTAGAAATGAGTAGGGGTGTGTAGATGTGGGTGCTTGCCTATCTGTTGAGGTAGAGAAGGGAGCAAAAATATCCCCTGGGTCTTCCCATACACAATCAGCTTGGCCTGTCACTTGATAACATGATTTTAAAGATGGAGCAAAGAACAAGTAGACAATGAGCCCATAGAACCAACCAATTTGTGTCCCATGTCCACCATTGGTGTCTTCCAAAGGCCCCCAAATTAGACCTATACCTCTTCCCTGCCACACAAGCTCCATAGCCACAGATCACCACCCATCATGGCAACTGGGAGGAAGGAGACGTGTCTTCCACCAGTGTCTCACAGAGGAAGCAGAGGTACAGGAAGAAACAGAGGCAAGTAGCTAAATACGGCATGCCTGCAATCTCCAGCATTTGGGAGCCAGAGGCAGGATCAGGAGTTTACGGTCAGCCTCAGCTACCTGATGAGTGCAAGGCAGCCTGGGGTGGGGAGGAGAGAGGACAGCCTTGAGACGGGGGAGTTTTAGGTGTTCTCCCTGTAACCTCAGTCTTATTGCAGGGTACCTGAGGCAACCCCTACAACCATCCTCTGATATGGCCAAACATAACATAAACTGTGTAGGGTGCTGGAAAGACCACAGGACAAACATGGAAAGAACTGAGTTCAAGTACTTGCCCTGCCTCTGCTTCGTTGACCCTCCTAGAATACATAGGCTTGGATCCACTCCCATACAGTCAGCACCAATGGTCAGCGTGGCCCACCCTCTTCCTCCCAGGTACAGGAGCCAGCCACTGCATTGTGCCTTGTTGTAGCTTTTAGAAACATACGGTGCTGAGGTGACAGCCTTTGCGCCTTTCTGCCTTAAGATCCCTACACTTCAATATCTCCATCTCCAAAGCCGAAACACAAGCATCAGCTACCTGACTTAGGACAGAGGTGATGGAGAGGAAGATTAAAAGTATGATGCTAGAGAGAGCTCATACATGACAAGCAGGGGAAATGTGCTAGTTGGTCTTTGTCAACTTGACACTAACCTATACATATCTGAGAAGAGAGAACCTCAATTGAGGAATGCTCTGCATCAGATTGGCCTATGGACAAGGCTTGATTGATGTGGGAGGATCCAGCCCACTGTGGACAATGCCACCTCCAAGCAGATGAGCTTTGGGATATATAGGAAAAGTAGCTGAGCAATCCAGGAAGCAAGCAAGCCAGAAAGCAGTGTTTTCATTGGTTTCTCCCTCTGGCCCTGCCGGAGTTCCTGCCCTGGATTCCCTCAATGGTGACTGTGATTGAGACATGAAAGCCATATGAACCCTTTCCTCCCCAGGTTGCTTTGGGTCCATATTTTATTTTATCATAGCAACAGACTCAAACTAAGATAAGAGGTGCATCATGGGCTGATAGCTGCTAGGTGGGCCTCATCCAGCAGGACTTCCCCAACCCGATGCTACAGTGAGACACGGGCAGCTTTCTGCTCCCAAACACTCTTTCCTCTTAGCTTTCTGATCTCTCTTCTTGATGGCCAGTTCTCAAGGAGAAAAGGCCACAGGTTCTAGAGACAATCCCCACTCCTCAGCACTGGGGTTACCTGGTGGTAAGAGTGCCTGACTGGTCAATACAGAGAAAATGGGGGATTGACAAGAGCAACATATACCAAGAAGTTGGAAACTTTCTTCATAGCTGTTCCCACAACACAGAAGGGTGGCCCTTCCATCCATCCTGTCTTCTGGTGGTTCCTGGGGCCTTGGTGGTGATAGACAAGCAGACTGTAGTGAGAGGTGGGTAGCTTTCAGCAACTATCTTGGTAGAAATGCTACCATAAGCCACATACTCAGAAACTCTGTGTATATGACAGACATTCCGTGTATATGAATGACCTGGAAGGCAGTCTTTGGTGCTGAGAAGAGGGACAGCAGGGAGTTTAAGGAGTAAATAAGAAGGAGGAGAAAGCTGAAAATAAAAGTGAAAGAGAAAGTTAGGGGAAAAAAGTAGTGTGCTGAGGAAGAAGGAACTTGAAAAAAATATCTCCCTGTTCCTTCCTTGGACTCTGCTACTCCCAACATGTTTACAGGTGACTGGAAGAATGGTTGGTCAGAAGACTCAGAGAAGCAGCTGAGTTTCCTGTTGGTCACCAAGCGTTCATCAAAGGCTACAGTCCTAACGGCTGGATCAGGGCCGCACTATGTAAAAAGTGGAGACAGGAAGGTCAGGAGGGCTTAGGATGAAATTTAGATGTAAAACCAGAGTTCTACGTAGATCTTACCTAAAAGCCAAAGGACAGGAGAAGCCAATTAATGTATGGGGTCAACAGATAATGTACACTTTGCAGAGTTATCCTATAATAGACAGAATGTTCAATGGGAGCTGCAGGGAAGAGCCCGCAAGTGTGCCCATGGTCTCCACAGATGGCTGAAAATGTGTCAGTACATAAATCTGTTTGTTCCAAGCAAAGGCAATGGCATCTCACAAAGGCATGGACAGGTGCGTTGGAGAAAGGTGCTGAGCCGAGCTGAGGATCTGGAAAGCTAGGAAAGACACAGCCAGGTAGAAAGCTATGTAGAGTGGCAGAGGAGGAAGGGAAGGCCAGGACAGACCAAGCCACTGCTCACTGAGGAGGGAGAGCTTTGCAGCGAGCTCTTACAGCACTTGCTTAGTGGTCTGGCATGCTCATATCTCTATTATACAAAATCTAGAGAGAGAGCTGGAGAGATGGCTCAGCAGTCCAAGGGCACTTTCTGCTGTTATATGGGATATGAGTTCAGTTCCCAACACTCACATCAGGCTACCCACAAAACCGCTCGCAACTCCAGCTCCAGGGGATCTTACACCCTCTTAGTCTTCACACCTGCACACACATTCACACACAGACAGACACACAAAAATGTAAATAAAAATAAATACAGTAAAGGCACTCTGGAGAGGGGAATGGCAGGACTCAGGTGCTATGCAGGAGGAAGTGGAAAAAGAAAGGGGAGAAAGACTTTCACCGAGGAAGGAGAAGAAGGGCAATACAGAGGGAAGAGTAATAAATAACACAAGGATGTTTGTGGAAGCCATGGGGAATTACACTATTTTATGTTTACCTAAATTAACACATAATCATATGTATATACACAGAGATATGCGTGTGCATTTATTTGTATACATTTGATTTAAATGAAGGTACGCAACTTGGGGCAATAATGCTCTCCCCAGGAGGCATAGACTCACTAATAAAAACCCAAGTGTCAGACATGCAAAACCGCCTTTCAAGTTGTTGGTTGGAGTCCAAGCGACTCCAAAAATAATACAGAGAACGATTTGCTGCAGGGTGCCTCGCCTACTGCAGATACAACACAGCTACAGCCTCTATAAGCAAGGCTCAGGGAACATCACAGAGGCGGGGGGGGGGAGGTTGTAAGAGCCAGAGGACCAGGACATTGGTGCAAGATTGTGTCTTCTACGTGTGACAGGAAAGCTGCACCTGTGAAATCTCAACAAGATGGCTGCCCAAGCAAGACCTGCACAATGACAACACCAGCTGGCATGTCAGTGTGGATAGGGAAAATATCCCAGGCCCCATCCTTAGATAAAAAGCTACAGGCAGTCGATGATTTCCGTGAAAGATGGGATCAGTCTTCCCCAAGAATGAGCCCCCTAAATGATTATCCAACCCCAGCCTTAAACACACACACACACACACACACACACACACACACATACACACACACACGAGCAGCACTAAACAGACTCAGCAGGTCGTAGTTTCATATTGATATGTATGTACACACATATATGTATGTCACACAACAGGGATGAACATTGACTTTGAGAGGCCACGTTACTCACTGGTGCAGGAAAAAGTGTATTTCCTTAAGGCCTGGTCGCTGACACAGCAGACTGCACCCACAGCTCCCTGTGTCTGAAAGCACACACTCAGAGTTCAGAGCTTGAAGGATAGTGACGCGCTGGAGAGAGTTGGTGCTGTGTGGGTTTCTCACACTGCCCCTCCCAGGAGCAGGCTCTGAGAGAAGAACTGAAACCATAGAGTTAACTTAGGAGAGGATCCCAGGAATCAGCAGTTAGGGTAGAAAGTGAGGTGAGAAAGGGAAGGAAGCTGGTGTGGAATGGGCCGTTAAGCAATGCGCTACTATAGACAAATGGTATTGGCTCTCTCTGGGGCCCCTTAGAAGGCCATGCAGAAGAACTGTGCTGCAGCTTGGGACCATCGCCATCTTGAGATAGAATAGTGCTGATGGCTCACATGAGACTCTCTGAGAAGTTATTAACAGCCCCTCCTTAGAGGGAGGAGGGTTCAAGGGAGTTAAATAAAAGAGGCAAACACTTGGCTAGGGTCAGACCCAGAGATACAGCTGCTTGTGAGTCTACTTTGAGTGTGGAAATAACCATGATAAACCATTGACTTACCAAGCTAGTCGTGAACAGAATCCTAATTTTGGAGTGTGGGCATCCTCTCTGTCTGGGGTAATGTCTCCCCGGGAAAAGTCAAGGATGAACATTAGTTTTTTACCCACTAAGTCAAGAAAACTGGGAGTATTTCTTCTCCAGTCACCTTTGGGATTATCCTCTAGATACTGTTGAACTGTGCTGGACGAAGCTTCCCTCTAGAAAAAGACATCAGGGCCTCATCCTCCATAAAAAGGACATTGTAGCCATTATTAAATAAAGACTTTTTCTACATGAGGATTACCCTGAGTTATCCAAATAGGCCCTTAAAATTTTCTCTCCACAGTATCTTTGTGAGAAGAAATGTTGATACAAATAGAAAGAAGAGGGCATTACGACCATGGAGGCAGGGATGAGAGAAACGTCAAATAACACAAGTCAAATAACACAGGCAGCTAGCTATAGGGAGCTTTGAAAGAGACAAAGCCCACAGATTGGCCCATCAGACCTCTGGGTGGAGCCCCAGTGGCATTGGCTTTGGCCATCCTCCAGAGCAGTCTTGGATACCACATCTGTGGCCTTTGTTACAGCAGCCTCCAGATACTAATCTATTCATCAAGCACTGCAGAGGGCCCCTCCCCAAGGTATAAGTCATGTGTGCTACTGGTGTCCCCACCAAAAGCAGCAGAAATCCTGACAGTGTCTCACATGCCTGCAGTGGCAATGTCTGTTAGCTCTTTGCACAAAGATGAATTCCATGGGTAATGGCACGCCAGGAGCAGCATCAGCCTCAGCGGGTTTGGTCTGAGTTAGGCTCCATCACTGCACCAACCCCCAGGGCTGGACAGAGCTGGGGCCTCTGGTGGCTTCTCTGGGCAACTCCAAGGTCAAAGCTTCACTTTTCTTCACGAAGGTCATTGTAAGGTATACAGACAGTGGAAGCAAAAGCCCCAGGGAGCCCAGAGTTGGAACAGCCAGGAGGCGACAGAGGAGGTAGACACCTGCATCCAAGAAACAGACTCCCTAATTTGCCAGGCATTCATCCAGGTACAAGCCATACCCCTCAGTTCAGGCTTTGACGTGAACTCTAGGCTACTTTTATCTCCTGATACCCCAGCTGTTAATAAGTGCTATGCCAAAATATGCCCTGCTCAAATAAATTTAGATAAAGGGGAGAAAAGCAAATTTAAACTGATTTTTTTAAACAAATAATGTTATACAACTTTCTCGATTCTTTGATTGTAGGCTTTTTTTTTTTTTTTCATTTCTAAAAAACCTGGTAGAAATGATCAGATGAAGGTAGCCTTACTAGGCCATTGGAGAAAGAGGATCCAGACAGTCCTGATGAGACCTCATGGGCTAGGGTCAGATAGTAGGGGAGGAGGACCTTCCCTATCAATGGACTAGGGGAGAGATATGGGGGCAAAGAGGGAGAGAGGGTAGGTCCCAGAGGAGATGAGGGAGGGAGCTACAGCCAGGATACAAAGTGAATGAATTGTAAATAATAATAATAATAATAATAATAATAATAATAATAATAATGATGATGATGATGATGATGATGATGATGATGATGATCAGATGAGACACAGCAGGGCCCAAAGGAAGAAGATGCTACCCCAAGGCCACAGGCCAGGGTAGGAGATGTTTATGATGGTGGTGACCCTGGCTTGGCCTCTGTTAGCTCACTATCCCCTACCCCATGAGGAAGGTGTTTTAGTTTGTCACTGTTTTATAGGTGAGGAACCAGAGGTTCTAGAATATGAGTGGGCTCAGCGCCAGGACAATAGGTCATTGAGGAACACTTGAGGATGACCCAGCGAGGAAGCCTGACTCTGGCTTTCCAATGCTGACCCATTCCTAGGAATCAAACACAAGAATGAGTCTGACATCGCTCCTGAGTGGTGAGAAAGAACAGACAGTCAGGGCTCCGGTCCCCGATACATATGCTCCTTCATCACCGAATGGCCACATCCAAGTCTCTGCACATGAACATCACTTGGCTTCCCTGGGCTGAATGTGCCTGAGCCAGAGGGTCCACAGTTACAGAGGGATGTGCAGCACTGAGGAACATCCTGTCCTGGTTTCTGCCGGACCGGCCTCACCTCTGCTTCCTTGTCAATGAGAATGAAGGGAGCCGCTGGGTACCCGGGACAGAAAGGCTCAGATCGACAAGTTCTGGATCTACAGAGAAGCCCAGGTCATAGAGCGCCTCCAGAAGATACTTCTTGAACCTGAACCCAGACTTTTGCAGCCTACCAGGCCAGGCCACAAAAGCATCTTCCTCTCCACAAAGTAGGCTTTGTTAAAGATGCAGTGAGTAGCTAAAAGCAGTCAGTAAAGGCACAGACTCTCCAAGCCTGACCTGGAAAGCATGCCCGTGCTGGGTTGGGCAGAAGGACCTGAGATAATCAGATCCATATCATGTCATTAGCTAGGACTAGTAGGGAGCTTCACACAAGAGCCCCAGGGGAGCGTTTGGAACTGAAGCTACAGCCACTGCCCCAGCTGCTGCTGATCTAAGCATGGTCCCTGGACCACTCACTTCACCAGGGAACTTGTTGTCACTGATGAACACAACCCCATGTGGAAGCCGCTGACAGAGAATCCTGATCCTAGGGAGATCCCAGGTCATCTGTGCAAGTGTTTGAGTTTAAGATGTTCAAGTCTGAGATTCTCTTTCACAGGAGCTGAGGACAAGAGGGGTGACAAGAAGGAATTAGCTCCCTCTGTTCATAGCAGTAGACCTTTAAAACTGACAGATGATCAGCAACCCTTCCTCCCAAGAAATGACTGATCAGACTGCGGAGCAGTCCCTTTCACCATCAAACTGCTCAAGGGTCCCTGGCCTAAGATCGTGTGAGTAGGAAGTCCGCTCACTCATGGCCAGCCCTGCTCTGTACCAGTCCCGACAGGCTGAGGGCCTCTCAGCCCCCTGCCTCTGTCTGGCATAGACAGGGGGGTAATCCCCCCACCCCAAACTTTTGTGTGTTTGTAAAATGTTTAGTGAAAAACTGCAGACTATGTAAATCAGAGATCATTAGAGGTTGGGTTTTTCCTCAAAGAATGGATTCAGCAAAATGCTGTTTTCTCCCCGGCTCTGGGTCTCTATTTAGGGGATTGGAGCTCTGTTTGTTTATTTATTTATTTATTCATTAGCTGGGCCCACAGTCAAGGAGAAGGGAGCAGGGCCATTAATCTTTCCTGTCATCCGCTCACAGATGTGGAGTTCACACTGCAGCAAATGTGAAGTCAGCAGTACACAGCCACAAGGTGGAAATTTCAAGAGAAATAAGCTTAGAGGAATGAAAGAAAAAAATAAAGTAAAATAAAAGGGGAGTGGGGGTGGGGCGGGGAAGAAAGAGACGCACGGATGGGGCACATTTAAGATACAGTCTGTGCCTCCCTGGGCGCCTGTGTGTGCTCAGGGTAATCTTGTTCTCAGCATGGAGGAGCCATTGATATGTTAATAATAATTTTCTTTTCTTTTCATCGTAAAAGAGTGAAGTTTGCGAACTGATCCTGATGAAGCAGTGTGTGTGTGTGTGTGTGTGTGTGTGTGTGTGTGTGTGTGTGTGTGCTGTTTGCAGAGTGACGGGAATGCACGTGTGTTCGTGTTCTCTCTCTCTCTCTCTCTCTCTCTTTAGGGCATCTGTTTAGTAAGTTCTAGAAATCTCCATGGAAGGGTGAGCTCTCTCAGACAGGAGGTGTCTCTTTGGGGAATAGTGTGAGTTCCATCCCTTGTAAGAAAATAGCTCTGTGGCTGGGCTGCAGGGCTAGGTGTTCTTCCGAGAAAACAAACCCGCCATTCTAAGGTGACTCCCGTACCTCATCTTTCTTACAACTTTCCTACAGTTAGTGTCTTTTCAAAACCTGGTGAACTCCAGAGGTCCCAATATACCCATACCACCGAGCCAGAGTCAGGCACTCCTGCCTCAGTTTCCCTCTTCTGCTCTTGCTTTGAGGACTGAGGCTCTGAGACTCTTTTCCAGACAGCTTCTTTTTTTTTCTCTCTCTCTCAACTATACCTAGAGACCATGGGTGGCCAAAATCCCAAAATGCAGAACCCTACCAGAACATTCCAGACACCTGACACTGTACCCATTTCTGAAACCAAACTCTTTGATGGCAGCTTGACAAAAACCTGACTTCATTCCTTGCTGCAGCCATCCCACTAGTCTGAAATGGCAAGGTCCTAGCATAGCCACACCCAGGTATGGCCCCATCTCAAGTGGTAAAGGCCTTGTCCAGCCTGCCTGGAGCCTGTCCACTCAACCCTGAGCATTGGCAGAGCAGCTCTGCCTGTCCAGGGAATGCTGAAGTCACTGACTTTGCGCATCACCCTGGGATCTCCTCGGGGCACCCAGACTGTTGCTTCACCTCTGCTCCTTGAAACTTGGATTCTCAGTGAACTTTTTGTTGAAGTGCATCGAATCCCAGGTCAAAAGCAGAGTTGGGGAAACACTGGCTCATAGAGAACTGTGGTTAGGTTTGTGAGGAAAGTATTGTACAAGCTGAACCCTCTCCCCTGGATGAAAGAAAAGAGAAGTGATGCCTGAGCCTGTGTTGAGCAGGATTCTCAGGCTGTGTCTGGACGTAGTGGTCCCTTAAAGAGTCTGTGCCATGTGCTAACGGGATGGATGATGTTCTTGCTCCACGCTAAATATGCAAGGGTAGCTGCTGTGTGTTGTGGAGACTGTTAAGAGGGTTGCTTTTCAGAGCATACTGGCTTTCTAAGAGTGAAGAAAGACAACACAGGTTTCACAAGCAGCAAGGGAGGAAGGACTGGAGCTGGAGCTGGAGCTGTCCCAGCAGGTGACACTAGGGGAAAGCTGAATGTGAACACAGGACTGTCTGAGGCTGAGATATGTCCAAAACACATACCACCGGGAACATGAGGTTAGTCCAGGTACGTGCCAACATTCTAACCAGAGCCCACTCCCCACAGCCAGAGTGGTTGGCAGACACTCTTGGATCCCCTTCTAGAACACTGGTTCTGTTGGTGCCATTTCCTTGTGGCTGCACACATTTTAAATCTGTAAAATGTGAATATAATCTAGACCTAAGAGGAATTGAGAAGGAAATGCATACATGCCCTTAGCAGCTGGCAGAGCACACCCCACTGCTACAAATATCAACTTCCTGAGAAACAGCAACCCTAGCCTGCAGCCAGCAGCACCCCACAGCCTCTGCTCCTAGCTTCCACCTCACACTAGGTTCTAGGCACATCAAGCCAGAAGCCCCATGCCATCTCTGCTCAAGCTTTTCTGTCAATCATCTCTCCCCTTGCCTTAGCCTCAGGCATCATGCTCATCCTTTAGCCTTCTGGTGAGAGGCTGCCTCCTCCACTGCATTCCAAAAGCATGCTTGCAAAACTTGTGTCCTCTTGCCCTGCTCTTAATTCTTCCCTAAAATCATGCTGCTGTACAACAGACCAGCACCTTTTATGATAAAGAGCCAATGGAAAATAGTTTAGGCACCACAGGTTTTGTGGAGCAGAGCTGGGCCCTTCTAGTTTTCTTTGTTACCGTGATGAAAATGCTCTGACCAAAGGCAACATATGGGGAGGAAAAAGTTTATTTCAGTTCAGATGTCACAGTTTATCACTGAGGCCAAGAATTCAAGCAGGAACTTGAAGCAGAAACTATGAAGGAATGCTGCTTGCTGGTTCACTCTCTGCCTCATGCTCAGCCAGCTTTCCTTTACTTGCCTAGACATGGTGATGCCCAAAGTGGGCTAAGCCTTCCTACATCAATTAACAGTCAAGACAATCTCATACAGACATACTCCCAGGCAATCAGATCAGGACAAACCCTCAATTGAGACTCCCTTCTCAGGTGTCTCTAGGCTGTGTCAAGTTGACAGTTAAAGCTGACTAAGGCATGGACCTAGTCCATTTTCTGGAGTCAAACAATGGCCCAGCCAAGGTCTGCTGAGTCCCCAGCTACCCCTAGACACAGAGAGAAAGAAACACAATGCTTCTGGCCATTGACCATCACTTTGATGTACTTTGTTCTATAGTATTATTTTGCCTATAATAAAAATAATAAAGTAGTAAACTTTCTCCAAGCCTCCAAGCTGGGCCACCAGAGCTGACTTACCATCTCAGAAGATTGCTTGCACACCTACCTCCCATGTTCCTTCCACAGCAGCTCTCTCTGTTTGGACCTAGCCAAACTCTGTATCTATCCAGATAGAAAAGCTCTGAGTGGTGGAAGCCTTTTAGTCTCCAGTTGGCTTTAGCTTTCTGAGTAATTGAGCGTCCTATGGAGCTCTGTGGAGGCTCCTGGGCCATTGTGGCTTTGAGGGAGGGTCAGGACTGGCCTCTTTTAAAACTGACAGTAAAACCAAATGCACGATGGCTCCTAATAACAGTACAGGGTTCCATGAACAGAGCTAGCCTTGAGTCTGCTGTGTTTGACAAATGCATGGGCACTTAAAGCCTGGACCTCTTATGGCTCATGTGTGAGAGAATCATTTCTTTGAAAATATTCATGAATTTTGGGGTGGGGTTTTCCAATGTGAAGTCACGGCGCTGACTTGATTCTAGAATTCTCAAAATAGTCTCATTTTGCAGGTGTGAACCAGCACCTCTGAAGCTCACGAGCCAGGTGAGCTCATCAGAGCAAACCGCAGGTGTAATTCTTAAGGCTGTCTTCATTGAAAACTTGTCTAAACATTGTTCTCAAGTGTTTGCAAAATAATCATTAAAAGCAATCGTTGTTGTTGTTTGTTGTTTACTGCCTCACATTCACAATCCTTTGCAGACCTGCCCATGACACTTTGAGATTTCTCCCCCCCCCACACACACACACACTTTCTCTGAGTCTGGATTGTCCTCCTGCTACACCTTGACCAACCAAATTTAGAAGAAGTTATGGTGTTCCACTTCTGAGCAAGCTCCAGCTCATTCCTCAGAAGCCCCTCCCAGCCCTCCTGTGAACAAACTGGGATAATCCATGGGGTAAGACATGACAGAAAATAGCAATGAGCTATCCAGGCTGGAGGAATCTCAGATAAGCCAACCCACAGGCAGCCTTAGACAACCAGAGACTGGCCAAGGTCAGAAGAACCACACAGCTGAGCTCAGTTCACATTACCAATCCAGGGATAGTAAGCTACGCAGATGGTAACTGTTTTGACCCAGGGCTTTTAGAACAGCTTTTATGCAGCAAACTGATGTTACCTTTATTTAAAATGCATCAATATTCTCTCAAATTCATGGATACTATCAACAACTAAATAAGTATTGGCAAGGACGTTGGTACAGCCCCGTGGAAAACAAACTCCTCAAAAAATTAAAAATAGAACCATCATGTGATCCAGCAATTCTGTTTTTAGGCATACACCCAAAAGAATGAAAGGAGAGTCTCAAAGAGCCACTCACATTCTCTACATCATTATTCCCATTAGCCAAAACATAGAAGCAATCCAAATGCCCATCAACAGACAAATGAATGAGCAAACCATGGAATGTACATGTGTATGTCATGGAACATTACACAGCCTGTAGAGGAAACTTACACAGACTGCAGCATGAGTGAGCCTCCAGAACACTGTGCTAAGTGAGACACCGCCGTATAAACACCATGAGTCTCCGCTCATCGAAGAGGCTTACAGAGGTCAGGTTCACGGGGATAGGAAATAGAGTGACAGTTGCTATGAGACCAAAGGTTCTGGAGATGGGTGGTATGAATACAGAAGAGTGTGACTAGGCATCACGAAGCCCTGAGAGCAAGCTGAGAGGGTTTCAATAAGACAAGTTCACACACACTCATGTGTTGAAGACTTGGTCCCCAGCTGACAGGGCTGTTCTTGTCTCTTAGGACATGAGATTTAATTTTAAAAAGCAGGTGACTAGTGGTTGGACCCCTTTCCTCTTTTCTCTCTCTGTTTCATGTCCATCCTGAGGAGAACAGCCTTCCCCACAGCACACGCTGCCACCATGATCTTCTGCCCAAACACTTAGGACCAAGCAGCCATGGAAGGACCCTTCTGAAACCACGAGCCAGGAAAATCTTTTCTTCTTTAAGTTGTTGTGTCGGGTGTTGTGTCAGAGCAACACCAACGTGACCAGTCCAGGGCAGTTCCTTAGATGTCGGTCCTGGGCCTCTCACGAGCCTAACCTTATCCTAGCTTGCCTACCACGCAGAATTACAGAGAGATCTTACCCAAATTGTATTCTTGGGTGAAATTCAGACCTGTTGAGCCTGAATATCCACAGGAGAGCTGAGTTTTGAGACAATTCTATTCCCCGTGTCTGCTCTGGGCCGTCTTGGGAGTGGCCTTTGAGTGTGGGGTCGCCTGAACGCTGACATAGTGCATTTTAGAGTGTGTTCGTGGAGCAAGTTGATTCCTTCATGGTAACTGCATATGCCTCCAGGTGGGTGGGCGAGGGACAAGCGAGAAGCATGGTGTCTTTGCCACCAAACACTCCAACTTTTGTCTACATTGGGTTCAATCAGGCCATTCATAGAAACGTTCAGTTACTCATCCAATAAAAACAGCCATGTAAGAAGGGAGTGATGTCAGGGAATGTTTCAGCAAGCCAATGACTGACCTACACTAACCTCTCACTTCACTATTCTCTCCCCCATGCCCACCTTTCATTTTCCTCTCTATCCCTGCATAAGCTCTGGCCTGGATCCGAAGGCTGCCCCTACCCTGCACTGACTGTTGAGTGGAAGGAACCAGACCCTGGCTTGCCCCTCCGCTGGGTCTTCGTTCCCCTCTCTCCTGTGTGTGAGCCCTGGAAGGCTGATTCAACCCAGCATCCGCAGCTGCCCTCCCAGCCCCGCCCCGTCCTCTCTCTAGACGGGCCTTGGGGTAGGAGCAGGAGGAAAGAGTGGTTTGCTTCACCTCTGCTTCCCCGACCCTGGAAACACCTGATCTCTCTGTTCCCAGGGAAGGTCCTGCTGATGTATGAAGCAGGAAGAGGAATCTGGACAAGGGATATTCCCTTCTCAGTCTGATGGGGCCCAACTCAGACAGGACCTTCTCTGCCACAAATAGCCAGGAGGAAGGGCCGGGAACTTGGCTCAGGGGTACAGTTTGCCTTGCATGAACAAGGCATTGGGTTTGATCCTCCTGTGCTCCAAACAAAAGACACAAAAAGCCAGGAAGCACAGTGAACACCTCGCTATTGACACATATTGTAAAAAATCAAGTACATGACAAATAATGTATAATTTATGTACATCATTTCAAAACCCATTTTTAAAATATTTATAGGTGTTTCTCATAAGTATTTGTTTGTTTTCTCAAAATTGGTACTCTCTAAACTTTCTTTCATGTCACTGTTTTAAGATATAAGAATCCATGTGTCAATACCATTCTCAACTGTGATGGGAAAAGATGCCATTCTCGATTTCAACGCTACTGTTTAGTTTCATCTCTGCAACTCAGATCAACAGCCTTGGAGATTAACATCTAAGGGGTTTGGGTTTGTGATGAGCTCTGGAGTAGTTGTTTGTTTTTAAGAAATTAGCTTATGGCTAAAGAGATGGTTCGTTGACTAAAGAGTTTGTCCTGTAAGTGTGAAGACCTGAGTTCCATAGGGTCCCTAGCACCCATGTTAAAAAAAAACAAAAACAAAAAAACAGACAGGCATGGATGGCAGCCTCCTGTAATCCCAGCCCTTAGAAGGCAGAAACAGAATTCCTGAAACAAGCTGAGTAGCTCAGCTAGCAAGAGGCTCATCCAGAGATCCGGTCTCAGTAAACAGAGAGCAATCAAGGAAGATACCTGTCAAGTCTGAGCAGAGCAACACACAGGCAAACAGGAAGTTATGACATGTGTGCACACTACACACAAACACAGAAAGAAGGAGAAAGGGAGAGGTATGGGGATGCATAGAGGGAGGAACGTTTAGTTTCATTTCTAAAGGAGAGAAACAAAGGACAGGAAGGAGGAAAAAAATGACAGTGGCAAACTGGCCAGTCCCTCCACCAATGACCACTGAACGGACAGATGCACCTTCATGCTGTCCCAGGCTGCAGAGAGAAAATGGCAGGACTGGCTGGGAAGAGCGTGAAGCCAGGCTTTACCCCAGCCAGCCTCAGCGCCTAACACTAGGATGGGATCTTACTGAATATCAAAACAGAAATAGATTATATCTCAGAAACATGAAAATAATTTAACGCTGTGTATATAATTTAATTCAAATCACAAGCCCCCTAATCGACATTTAATTGATGCAATGATGTTTTCATGACGGTAAATAAACAAAATTTATAAACAGAAACATCTTCCTTGATATTTAATGACTACTTAGCAGCTATTGGGGTCAGAGATAGCACGCTCTAATAAACAAATGCTTAATAATCAATTGGAAGTCATTTCCCTGGTTATTGCTTCATTAAATCAGGATCTGACGTCAGCTGCGGGACAATCCTCCCAACAGGACAACAATGGTGAGAAATGGAAGCAGCTGCAACACTAACCCCAGTGTAGCCCCTAGGTGAAGTGGACAGGTTTTCTCTCCAGCTCTAAAATCCAGTGTGCCTGGCTTGCCTGTGTGCTGGGCTCTGTTTCCTTAAAATGAAGTCTGCCTCTGGTCTCGGCCTGGCTTACACTGTAAATACCCCCCACCTTCTCTATCAGGTCATCTGAGCAAGAGACAGGACCAGTGCAGAGAGCAGTGGTCAGCGCAGTGACTAGAGGTGTAAGTACTTGGCAAGATGGCCTTCCCCGTGTCATCTGCCACCATTGTTATAGTTCAGATTCACCGCTGTTCTCTGAGCACCCCTAGGAATTCACTCTGGTCGCCTTGCCCAGGCAGTGCCTCCCTGAGCCATTCTCACCTGGCCCTGCTGGTGGCCCCGTGAACTTCCAAACCATGTCCATGAAAGGGGCACCACTGGCCATGTTAGTCAGCGGTCAGCACCATGTCTGGTTAGAGTTCTGAGCTTGTTGTCCTTCTCAGGTGCCTAGGGGCTGAGGCCACCATTTCCTGTGTCACCCTGACCCTCAAGCTGCCAGAAGGAGAGACCTGTGTGGGACCCCTTGTGGGCAACTGGGGTCCATCTGCCCAGGCAGACCAGGAGACTTGAGTCAGCTGCCCAGGTGCATTAAATGGGGAAGAATGGAGAGAGCAGTGATGTAGTGGAGGAGGAAAGAGAGAAGGAGGAAGAAGGGACTGGGTGCAAGAGGGAAGGAGAAAGAGAGAGAAAATGGGGGAGCTCTCTAACTCCCTCCCCCCAAGTCCTTCTGGGGTGTGGGGCATGGGGTGATATGTGTGGTATACTGTGTGGTATGTGTAATTTCATGTGTGTGGTCTGTGTGGTGTGTTATGCGTGTGTCTGTGTGTGCAGCCTGCTTGTGTGGTGCATGTGTTTGTGGCTGTCTGTGTGTGGTCTGTGTGTGGACTGTATGTGTAGTTTATTTGGAGTATGTGGTCTCTGTGCAGTGTATGGCTATGTGGCTGCATCTGTGTGTTCTGTGTGGCGGGTGGATGTGTGGCTGTGTGGTTGTGTGTGGGGTCGTGCGCTTGTGGATGGTAATGAGGAGGGTGAAAGTGACCAAACAAAGGAGAAAACTTTTGGTGCCAGTGGACCGTTTACAGGACAGAAATGCCACCAGGGTGAAGCAGGGGCGCCTTGGAGCGTCTGGCATGTGCTGGATGGACCCTTGGCGCCATCGTGTGGTCAGCCTGTGTGATGACTGAGGTGCCGTCCCTGCTAATAAACTATTCATGGCTCCTGGGGTCCTTATCCTTATTCAGGAAATAAAGTCGTGTCATAGATGTTAGAAGAGCATAGTTCACCATCTTAACGAAATAGAAATTGAGTCAAAGCAGAAGGAAAGAAAGAAGCGAGGAGAGGAACCTGCAGAGCCTTGCACACTGGTGTCTGAAACACCAAGGAGTTGCTGAAAGAAAATAGTTCAAGAAGTGGGTCCCCAGTGCAGAGAAAGACACAGATGGAATCCTAGGTGACCTCCCAGAGAGTGAGTCCCAGGCCCTTGGTGCTGGGATCCAGGGGGAATGGAGTTGATTGTGGGGCTGCAGTTAGAGAATTCCCCTACCTCTTCAGCTCTCCCCCCTTCCTAGCCCCTGCCCCTCCTCTGCTTTCTTCTCTTCTTCTTCTTCTTCTTCTTCTTCTTCTTCTTCTTCTTCTTCTTCTTCTTCTTCTTCTTCTTCTTCCTTCTCCTCCTCCTACACTTTCCTCCTCTTCTTCTTCCTCCATTCACCTCTTTCCCTCTCTCTCCAACCCCCCCTCTCATGTTTCTCCCTCTCTTTCTCCTCTTCCCTTCCTCTCCTCCTCCCTTCTCACCCATATTCCAACCAGTCCATCCAAGCACCCCCGTCTCTGGGGGGCAGGAATGTTAGACGATTTTGGGTCACATGACACAGCAAGGGTCAGAGACATGGCCCCAGGTTTGTCCCTTATATAGCATTAACTGTCTGCCTTCCAAACCAGGCCAAGAGCTTACAGAGGACCAGCATCTCAGCCTGTTGTCTGTCCTCCACTGAACTCCCATTGATTGGCCTATGTTGGGGTGTGACTTTTTCTGGGGAGAGATGAACAAACATCTAATTGCTCCAGACAGGGTACCCATGACTGACCATAGGAACAATTCCGGTCTAGGTCAGTGAACCACTGGGCTTTCGCTGCATTCAGGAGGAACATAAGAGACTCTTGGGCAGCAGCCTCACGGAAAAGCCCACCTGACATGAGTGACAGCTCATGCAAGCTGTATCCCTCAGCCTCCCTGACAACCCGCCTGCTGCACCAACCCAGTCTCCTCTGGCAGCAGATGGTCACTGCTTTTCTACCTTGGAGGAGCCCTGGGCATCCTAAGCCTTGGAAACATTGCTCCACTTCTTGAGTCTTAGGAACCCCTCCCCCACTCCGGAAGGGCTGAATTCAGAGGAAATAGCTACACAACACTGGAACTTAATGAGTCTCTGTTGATTGATCAGTCAGGTCAGTGTGGAATCCCCAAGTACACCAAGCCTGCAGGGCAAGGGCTAGGTGAGCAAATCCCAAAGCTGCTCTCCCCTCTGACCCTCACAGCTTCCCTCAGACCACCAAGTACTTTCCTGTCCTGCCTATGTATTAGCTGGCTGCTACCCAGGATGCCCTCTCCACCAGGAAGGTACCCTCTGCTCTTCCAGGGCTTTCTGCCCATGGTAGGCACAGCCAGGGTCCCAGCAAGACCCTACTCAGACTGGGAAATTACCCAGCAGTGGTCTGGTAGTCACTGTCCATCCACCTGGCACCTACTAAATGAACAGTTGTCAGAAACCAGCTGCCCCTAGCAGGGAAGACTGCAAAACCTGCTAAGTCCTTTGTGATGGTAGGAAGGGGGTAAGAGGGAAGAGAGGCAGAGATGGAGGAAAGCAAAAGAGAAGTAGGAATGTCAGTGGGGGAAAGAGGAGAGAGGGAAGCAAGGCCCTGCTCTTGGGACCATCCCCCTCGACCCCACCACAACATGGAGTCAGACCCCCGGCTACTGTAAGCATGGCAGCATGGTGCCCTGTGCCTCCCACTTACCCTCTCCCAGCACTTCCTTCTCATCAACTGTGTGCTTATCTAACTCCTGCCTCTCTCTTTCTCTCTCTCTCTGTAGATACTTTCTTTCCAGAGCTATAGCAGGCACAGCTCTGTCTCAGGAGCGAATACACCTGCCACTCAGCGCTGACGCACAGAAACAAAAGGAAACAAGATGGGAAAAGGAGCTTACATGGTGCTGGAGGGGAGGGGTGTGGAGGGAGAGAGAAGGGATGAAGTCCCCCAGCTGCTGAGGGTGATTTCTAGGGTCTCCACAGGAAGACGGGAGAGCTAGTGCCCATGGCCCCTCACCCACCCACACACCGCCCGCAGCAGCTCCTCTGCATGCTCGTGGGCATGGAGACTGACTGGGCAAAGGTGCCCAGGAGAGGAGCCCTTGCCCCTGTGACAGCCTGAAGGTCAGAGCGACCCTGCCGTTCCTCTGCTGCCTACAAACCCTCCTGAAACAAGACCACGAAAGGACAAGCCACTCCCCAGAGCCTGAGCCCTCTGACAGATAAAACACCCCTCTAAGCAGCATTTCCATAGCCTGCTGGCCGCTCTGCTGCTGATTTATATGGGTTTTGAATCTGCTGAAAGAAAGTTGGTATCCTACCCTCTTGGAACAGATGAGGGAAAGCTGAGCTGAGGTAGCCAGGGAGGGAGTCTGCCTTCAACACATGCAAAGCCTAACACACACACACACACACACACACACACACACACACACACACACTGCACCTTGGTTAGTCAAAAGCAGTGGGAGTCCCAGGTAAAGCACCCTCCCCTGGGGGAGTGGCTTGCACACCCCAGCCCCGCTGAGACAGCGCTCTGCACAAATCTGCTTCTGCCGCTGTGAGGAACACCATGACCAAAAGCCCACTTGGGGAGAGAAAGGGTTTTGAGCTTCCAGCTTACTGTTTGAAGGGAAGCCAGGGCAGGAACTCGAGGCAGGAGCCATGAGGGAATGCTGCTTACTGGCTTGCTCAGCCTGTTCTCCTATATGACCCCGGGACCACCTACCCAAAGATGACAACACCCACAGTGGACGAGGCCTTCCCACGTCAATCATTAATTTAAAAAAAAAAAAAATGCCTCACAGACATGCTCACAAGTCTATGTGATGGAGGCCTATCTCAATTGAGTTTCCCTCTTCCCAGGTAACTCCAGTTTGTGTCAAGTTGACCAAAGCAAACAAACGAACCAACAGGCTCCAATTGCTAACCTTACCCAAATTCCAGTAGGGAGTGGTTCCCTCCCTTTATAAAGGATTATTCAAGGATTCAAGGAAGTCTGTGACTTGCCCAAGCTCACACTGTGAGGAAGGAATGAGTCAAGATAGAAATCCAACCTCACGCAGGATGATCTTTCCTAGTTCCTACCATTTGCCTGCAAATTTCATGATTTCCTTGTTTTTAATTGCTGAGTAGTATTCCATTGTGTAAATGAGCCACATTTTCTGTATCCATTCCTCTGCTGAGGTACATCTAGGTTGTTTCCAGATTCTGGCTATTACAAATAAAGCTGCTATGAACATAGTTGAGCAAATGTCCTTATTGAATGGTGGGGCATCTTTTGGGTATATGCCCAGGAGTGGTATAGCTGGATCTTGAGGTAGCACTATTCCTAATTTCCTGAGAAAGTGCCAGATTGATTTCCAAAGTGGTTGTCCAAGGCTACAATTCCCACCAGTAGTGGAAGAAGGTTCTCCTTTCTACTCGTCCTCTCTAGCATGCATCATCCCTTGAGTTTTTAATCTTAGCCATTCTGATGGGTGTAAGGTGTAATCTCAGGGTCATTTTGATTTGCATTTCCCTAATGACTAAGGAGGTTGAACATTTCTTTTTAAGTGTTTCTCTCCCATTCATTATTCCTCTATTGAGAATTCTCTGTTTAGCTCTGTACCCCATTTTTTTAAACCTCTTCAGTTCTTTATATATTCTGGATATTAGCCCTCTGCCAGATGTAAAAGTGGATATTATCCATATAATATAGGATAAACATACTAAAATATATAGTCCTAAAGAAGCTAAACAACAAAGAGGACCCTAGGGAAATTGCTTAATCCTCACTCAGAAGGGCAAACAGGATAGACATCAGAAGTAGGAGAAAACAAGGACAGGAGACAGGACAGGAGCCTTCCACAGAGGACCTCTGAAAGACTCTACCTACCAGGGTATTAAAGAAGATAATGAGACTCATAGTCAAACTTTGGGCAGAGTGCCAGAATCCTTATGAAAGAAGAGGGAGGTAGAAAGACCTGGAGGAGTCAGGATCTCCAAAAGGAGAACAAAACAGCCCAAATACCTGGGTCCAGGAGGGCCTGCAGGGATTGATACTCCAACCAAAGACCATGCATGGAGAGAATTAGAACCCTTGTTCAAAAAAAAAAAAGCCCATTGGCTGTTCAGTTTCCAAATGAGTACCCTAGTAAGCGGTACAGGGGGTGTCTCTGACATGAACTCAGTGGCTGGCTCTTTGATCACCTCCCTCTTGGGGTGGGGGAGACAGCCTTGCCAGGCCACAGAAGAAGATGATGCACCCAGCATTGATGAGACCTGATAAGCTAGGCTTCAGCACCCTACAGAGAAAGGGTAGCCTCTAAGTGTCAGCAAGCTCAGTAGCAGCAGCCCAAGCTGGACAATCCTCCATCCCTAGGGTGCATGATGCCCAACTGACTGCTTTGGGTGAAGACAGTAGTAATCCCAGGTAAGTTGCATTCCCGCTGACCCTGCAACAGAGGTGGATTTCACATGTCACCTCCAACCTGGTGACTGCCTGGAACAGGGGATATAAGGGTCCAAGGAGCTGCTTCTGGGGCTCACAAGAGCCTTCCCAGGGATGTGTTAGTGATGCCTGCCAAAAATAAATAAATAAATAAATAAATAAATAAAGGTCCAGGAGCTCCGTGTGTGCTTGCTCCACCCATCATCTAACCAGAGGGACCCAGGGCAAGGATAACCTGAAGAGGAAGAACGAGAGGCAGTCTACCATGGCGGCTGAAGAGCAAGAATGCCTTCTGAGCCTGCACCTTCCTGTCACTGGCTTATCCAACAATAAATCCCTTTGCTGCTTAAATTAGTCAGCATCCATTTTTTTCCAGATGAATGCTAAATAAGAACTCTAACCTACACACTTCTTTCTCAGTGCCTTCAAGTGACCGTTAGTACAAAGCTGTTGTGTTGAAGAGTCTTATTAAAAGTTTATGGGAAGGAGTGCAATTACAGACCAGAGAGCAGCTTCTCATGACAGGCTTCCCAAGCGCATTTGTTTGTTTCTTGCTCTGGGAATGTCTCATTGTTCATACCCTCTCTGTGGGCCATGACTGCTTAGCACAGTGTGTGTGTGTGTGTGTGTGTGTGTGTGTGTGTGTGTGTGTGTGTGTCTGTGTGTCTGTGTGTCTTCCTCCTTCTCTCCTTCCACCCCTCCACATCTTCTTTCTACTCTTCAACATGGTACATCTGCATTCTTTCATACTGTTTCCTGTGACTCTCATAATTCTACTAAGATTGACAAAAAAACAAAAACCATGAGTTTTTCCCATCTTTCCCTATCCAGACTGGGCCAGGGGAGACCCTCACCTTCTCAACTGTGAGGAGCCATTAAGCTGTTCTCTGCAGCTGAAGTGCCTCTTGTGTTTTCTCAGACTACAAAAGCACAGCCACCCATCTTATTTCCAAGTAGCCTGCCACCTGTCATGGTGGCCATGGAGCTCATGGAAGAATGGCCTTGGTGAAAGCTTCTCTCTCCACATGAGTGGTGCCCAGTCTCAGAGAGCTTCATGCTAGACCATCCTGAACACCTGTAATAATGTAGGCACTGTACCCAGAGATTCTGGTTTCTTCAGTCGGGGTAGGGACCTGGCAACTGGGATGTCCCAGAAAGGAAGGGGCTTGCAGCAAGAGCTGCTGCGTTCAGCAGACCCTACTACCTCTGTGTGGAGAACATCAGACTGGACTACATTTCCCAGTCTACTTTGCAACTGGATGTGACCAGCAAGTGGATTCCAGAGATTGAAAAGTGAGAGGGAGTAATGCAGGACACTGGCATAGCAAACATCGTACAGGAAGCTCTAGCCTCCTCCTCCTCACTGTTTGTCCCATGAAAAGAAGAACTCCATGAGTGTAAGGGATGCTGAAGCTACAAAAGGGAAGGCACCTGGTCTCTGCATCATGGTGTGGAGAGCACCAGTCAGATACTACGGATCAAGGTTTCTATGACTTAAAGGATTGAGATACGGGAGCTCCAGTTACCTCAGCACTGGTTTTCTTTTCTGGAATATGCCCTTGGAGTACTGGACCAGAATCTCTCTACCTAACGGAAGATAGTAGGTAATTCTATAAACATATTCTGGCAATTCAGAAGAAGTAGTAAGAGCCTTAATACTCTGCCAGGCTTCCCCTAGCTCTGCTGACCTCAAGTTCCTACCACTCTGCTCCAGTGGCAAGGGGTATCTGGAGACGAGTAGCCACCTGAAAAGAGCTTCCTCGAGGTGCTTTCCAACCCTCCAACCACAGTAACATTCCTGTAGTTCCCTGAACTCACAATTCTTTCCTGCCCCAGGCCCTTTGCACTCACTGCTCCTTCAGAACTCAGAATCATCATGGTTCACATCTCTTGATGCAATTCATATCACCTACCCTGGAAAGGGTGCTTCCTGGAGCCAAGTAGGGCATAGCCTGTGTAACTATAGGTGGCCACCCTGGACAGAACTAAGCCCTGCCTGGGCCAGACAAATCACCATGGTGTAAATTGGAAACTGCCCAGTGCTTCCCGAAGACAAAACTTTCATGGATGCTGGTATGCAATGGTGGTGACACATCCATTAAAGCAGGGCTCGGTAAAACCTGCTCCTGAGGCTTCAGAGCCTCTAAAGACAAAATAGCCATGCCGTGGACAGGGTGATTGTGCCCCCATGGCATGGATATCTGTGCAATATGATGCTGGCAACACCATAAATCCTTGCAGTCTGAGTTGGGTCTCCACATAGGTGGATGGCTTAGGCATCAAGACATTACCTGCCTTGGGCACAAGACAAGAACCTAAACCATCACCAAAATTCTGCACCCAGCCCTCTTTTCCTCCTAATCCTTTCCCCCAGCTCCACAGGGCAAATGCCTGGATAGCATCAGCACAACCAAGTCCACTCTGCAAACTCCTCCCCCTTGGACCCTGGATGAGACAAGCGAGAAGTCACCAGAAGCTACCATGGATAAAAGACAATGTCCCACAAGACCACAGAATATTAAATCCAATATTCTTTACTAACCCCCCTCCTTCCTTGCCTCCATCTCAGCCCCCTTTCATGTGATTTGGGTACGTGAGGTTATACAAAGGACAACTGACACGTAGCCAGGTGTCTGTGTTCTTCACAAATCATGGGTCCTCCTTTGTCAATGATTTTGAGACCTGCCTGTCTTCCTGACTCCCATCACTGCATCACAATATGCTTCTCCTTCAGGCCATTCCTCGTGGGGTCATAAACTATCCAGCTCTCCAAGATAAGTCCTCCAACCATGAATCTGTCTTTTCTCATCCAGAACCCCTGGTTTCCAGAACCCTTGTTTGCTCTCCCTGTAAGCCAGCATCACCAAGCTGGAATACCTGTTTCTAAAGCCAAACTCTGTCCTAGAGAACATGGCATGACCTTGAAGTATGCCCCCTCTCCACACACAGCTGGGAACATGGGAGGTCCTTACACTGTCCCCCTCCCTTGCCCTGTCTGCATAGAAATGTAGTCCTCAGGATCTGGAGGCAGTTTTGAATCCTTGCTTTGCCATCTGCTCACTGTACAGTGTTAAACAAGTTTTATGATTCTCTTGGAGATCCAAATATACTCAGATGAATAATGCAGAATAGATACGCCCAGGCCCAAAGCCATAGACCCCAATCACTGTGTTGAGGAACAGGGGACTAACCTTATCACATGGGCACTAAGGCAGAAGGAAAGTTGGATACTCTATCTAAAACTATACTCGGCAAAAGGAAGAGTCAGGATTTGAACCCAGACATTGAGAGCCTCCATCTAAGCCTGTGTGTCTCATACTGGCTGAGGAAGTTTGGCACTTGGAGCTGTCCGTACTCACCTCCACATTCAGTATAGGCTGAGCCTGGGGAACTGTGGAAGTACAGAAAATAGGATCCTTCATTTGTCAATTTCTACTTCAACAGTGCTGTGTAACAAACAGCCCCAATAGTCTCAGCAGCCAGCAGGGCTGCCTCTGTGGCTGAATACAGGCTACTTTCTTCTGTTCTCACACTCTGGCACCAGTGACTGCTTGGAGAATCCTGCTTCCATAGCAAATGGAAGATGCACCAGAGAGTTGGGGGGAAAAAAATCCCACAATCCATCCCAACACCATATCTAGTCACCAAGTCCCCTCCCTTCTCTTGGCCCCTCAAATTTCTCCTAAGTAGGTTTGGTAAAGAATTCTATGCCCAGAAGGCTCCTGATCCCCTCAGCTCTGAACAGAAACCTGATCTCAGGTGGCCTGGGGAGACAGCCACGGGCTCTGCTCTGTGGGCCCTCAGGTGACAGATGTGCCAAGAGTCTTCTCATTCCCAGAGCACCGGAGGACTTCTCAAACCCAACCGAGCTGTGCCAGGGACAGCAGAACCACCCACACCCCTGCTCCTGGTTCCCAAGAGCCAGCTCATCTCAGAGCAGGCCTCGAGGCTGCAGGGAGGAAGCCAAGAGCCACCCTCAGGAATGCATCAGGCTGAACAGGTCTAGATTTGGGTACACCTGGCCGGGGGCAGGCAGGAGGAGGCCAGGACCCGCCCGCTTCCGTGCTCTTAATTTGAGGCTCCAAAGGGAGGAAATAATAACAATAACCATGCCCGCCGCCGCAGCAGCACCCCCACCCCACCCTCAAAGGCGTCCAGAAAGTGCTGACAGGGACGGCTGACAAGCCGTGCGCATTGTAATTCACACCATAACAGCATCTCTGGACTCATGGATTTCTCATTGAAAAATTATGTGATGTCTTTTTGGAAACCCAATACTGAGTTATTGATATCGCGAGGCACGGGCGCCACTTCCAGCTTATTAGCTTCAGACTTTCTGAAGCCTTTTTTTTTTCCCCCTCCAATCTTCAACTTGTTTTTCCCCCCCGCCCCCCTTTTCGGTTTAAATTGGATCATGGTGCTTGAGTGAATGTCTGGGAGTGTGGAGCTGTGGAGGAGGGGGAGGTGGCTCTCTATACCTGGAGGTGTCATAGATGTGTGGCCTCTGCGGTGGGGGTGTAAGCGTGCACCTGAGGAGGCAGGCGTCCCTGTGTCTAACTGGGGGTGGGAGGAGGAGACGTTCAACTCTTCCCTGTGTGCAGGTCTGTGTGCAAACACGTGCCTGTGGGCATCCATGCGTATCATTATGTCCGAGCAGCCATGTACAATAGTATCTGTGTAGTTGCTCTGGCATGTGTGGAGGTGAGTGGGAGGGGCGTGGAAATGGATGGGGAGGTGTGTGGAGGCGAGTGGGAGGGGCGTGGAAATGGATGGGGAGGTGTGTAGGGGATGAGTGGGAGGGGTGTGGAAATGGATGGGGAGGTGTGTGGAGGTGAGTGAAGTGTGGAGGTGAGTGGGAAGTGTGGAGGTACATCTGATGCACCTATACACACACACACACCCATGTGCGTATCGAGGGTATGCACGGGTGTAAAAGCGTGTAGACACGCGTAGATGTATCTGTGCCTGAGGAGCCTTGTGAATGCTATGTGTGACACTTAGCTACTTCTCTGCATGGACCTCTGCTTTTAGGTGTGTGTGCATATGTAGGTTTGAGTATCTTCATAACTTCACGATCTGGGTCTTTACCTACGTGTTCACAGAGGCAGGGGGGCCGCAGTGTTGGACAGCTGACTTCTAGCCTGAGGGAGCACTGTTGATTTTACCTCCTGTCAGGGGTGTGACCCTGGGTAATTTGTGTGACCTCTCTGGCCTCTGCAGAGTGAGGATAGGTGTACCCTCAATGGACAGAGGTCCTGGAAGGATACAGGAGGCCTCTCGAACACGAACCTGCAGCGTGTCGCCCACCGTGTGAGTCCCCGGTGGGTGTGTCTGAGGTTGTGTCCCAGCTCTGGAAAAAGAAAACGTCTGATTCTAGTTGGTGCCAGATTGAGCCACGGGTGTGGTTTAAATTGTCCCTAGCACCTCCTTGCAAGGCCTCTGCTAAACTTCCTCTGTGAAACTAATGTCCTCTATTCAGCCCAAGCCACATGGCAGATGCTGGACTCTCACCCACCCTGTGGTGGAGGGGCAGAGCTGACCAAGCAGTTAGGAGAGTAAGCCAAAAAGGGCAAAAGGAAATGCAGATGGAGTCAGGTGCTCTTCAGCCCTTGATCCTGACTCTAGCTCCCCAGCTGGGCACCAGGGGCTCCACCAAGATCCTGGAACCCAAGAGGAAAAAGAGGTTGTCATACCCCTCAAAACCCCCTCTGTGACTTGGAGAAGGATGGGCTCAGGTGAAATTCCCATTTCAGATGCCCATCTGCCACACGGTTGATGTTGAGGGTACTGGAGAGAGGCCTGTTCTCAATGTGGCATCAAAAGGCCAAATGTGATTCTCGGAGGTTGAGGACAGTAGAGGGACAGACACCTGCAGGGACAGCATTCCCTCTAGGAAGGAGGAAAATAACTAGAGTGAGATCTGGGTTCAGGTTAATCCAGGCCTGCAGGGATGGGGTGAGAGAGCAGTAGAGGCGGAGGCAGAGGACTACCTACAGCCTGTACCGGAATGGGGAAGGAATAGGAATGGGGAAGCACCTGCCAGGCTAGGGAATGGATTATTCCACTCATGCCACCAGCACCAACAGTACACATGTTGAGACACAACTGAGGGACCAGCCTCACTTCACGGGTGAGAGAATAGACTCTGTGTAGCACGTGCTAGACATTTAAACGAAACGACATGCCTAAGGCCCTTACCTCTTGGTTAACTCTATACTTCTCTCTCTTCGCCTGCCCTAGAATCCTAGCATCCAGAGGACAACTGGGTCTGTGTCAACCGGCCTCCTCTACCCTAATGACCCTCCCACCTCTACCCCTCAATCACAGATGAACCTTCTGTCCACAACTTCCTATTGAGGAGTGTTGCACTCATTTTTAAACTTTATTTTATCTGGGGTTCCTTAAAGCCCCTCCCTTCCAACCCCCCCAACCTTAGGTAGGAGAGAGAAGGTTAGTGGACAGGGAGCACAGAGACCCCTTTACTTCTCCCAGCTGTTTAGGGTCAATAGTTTCTTTTGGGGCTATCCCAATCTCCATCAACAGCAAATGCAACAAGCAGTCTCCTCCAAGCCACTGAGTTGAAAGGTTTCTCTCTGTCTGTTTGCTCCAAATTGCCACACCGTCCATCTCTGGTATCTCCAAACTGCCATATGCCACATGCTACAACTTCGTGTGTGTGTGTGTGTGTGTGTGCTCTCATATTTATAGGCCTCAGAGTCCTAGACCATGCTCCTCTGCATGTTGCATGAAGCAGGCCATTAGCAGCTGGCAAAGACCACACCCCACAAGAGGCAATTATCAGCTGTGGACAAACTAAAGCCCAAACTAAAATCCCACACTTGGGATTAAAACAAAGACATATTTATAATATAACTGAGTTTTTTAAAGAAACCAAAACCTCCATTATAGAGGAGAAAGTAGGAGTGGGGAGTAAAGAAATTCTCAACTTGAAACCAGAAAATCTGGGTCCAAGTCTTGACTCTTTGTTGGGCAACCCTAAGATCATCCCTCCTTCCAGTCATGATTTCATCCATTCATTCATTCTTCCATCAATCTGTTCATTTTTCTTTAATCCATCCATTTATTCATCTATCCATTCATCCATTCATTCTTCCACCCATTCATCTGTCTATTCACCCATCAAATGTACTGGAATGGTTAAGAGCAAGTGCTCACAAGTGAGACAAATGCCTGTTCTCCTCAGCATTTAATGAACTTGAGCCAACAAACCCTCCTGTGAAATGGAGGACAGTAACTGTACCTATCTCCTCACTGAAGCGGAGACGAGATTAACACTGAAGCAATGTTGTAGTAGAGGATCAGTCTACCAGTCAAAAATGCTGCTGGTATGCCTCTCAGGATGATGGGTTTGCCTAATATGTACAAGGCCTGGGATTTTTATCCCCAGCACTGAAGTATATGTTTTTAATAATCTAATGTGTCTGTGACACACTGGAAACACTCCATGAAAAAGTCAGAGCCTGTACCCCCCCCCCTCGGGAGCCTAGGTTCTAGTGCTTACAGCATAATCACTCTCCCACCCTAGAGTCTGTCCCAAGCCAAGGACTGGGGTTAGGGTCTGCCTGCTTGTCCCTGCTTCTCAGTGTCTTCCTTCCCTGATCCTCCCACTGGACCCTACCTAGCTGTGAGCCACCAAAGAGACCAACAGCATGTGGGAATTAGGCACTTTGACATGTATATGAAAGGTGTTTGGAGGCAGGGGTCAGTGGGGCCCTGAGCCCAGCAAGTGTGACACACCCTGCCAGATACTACCCCATAATCCCACCCCTGCCTGCCACCAGAGCCCAGGAAGGACCCACACACACACACATACACACACACACACAGCTCTAAGCCCATTTCTGCTTCCAACCTCTGGGTCTTAGAATCCCATCTCAGCAGGCTCGGACAGTCAACATTCTGGAATATTCCAGAAGCTGTTCCCATACAGTGACATCTATATGGAAAGAGGAAACGTCCTTTTTTTTTTTTTTTTTTTTAAGATTCCCACTGATATGCCCGAAGAGAATCTACACACAGTATACACACATGCGAGCGCGCGCACTCACACAGACTATTTCTCTGTTTTGTCTAGCAGAGAAAGGCCCCAAGCACTCCATTCCAACCCCAATCCACTGACAAGGTGTTCCGCGCCGTGTCCCAGAAGGTCTCTGTGACTGAGTGCAAATGTATTCCTTTTTATTATTATTATTATTAGATGAACTGCATCATTAAATTACATTATAAAAGCTAAAAATGCACCATTAATTTTCAAAAACAATAGTAAATACATCTCATTTCTAATACATGATTCTGCATTTAATTTTTGCCTGGGGCCCTTACAGTTTTTTTCTCCTTCTCCTCAGCCTTACTGTCTCCCTTTATGCAGACTATATAAATGGACCTAAATTGCCAAAGAAATTTTTGCCAAATGTCCGTAATGTGAAAATAAATGAATTTCTAATTGGCTGTTTCAAAAAGAAAAATTACTTTTTGATCTCAGCTCAGCCAAGCAAAAATCTACCTAGACTGAGTAATAAGATGGAGACTCATGGTGGCTGATGTACAGAGAGACAAAGACCCCAGGCAGTGAATGCTCCAGAATAAAACCTCCCATCCCCTCCGGCCTTCCACCCTGCCACTGAAGGCAGCCTGACCTTGGGCAGCCTCAGAGGAGAAGCCATATAGGTAAGATTTCTGCAAGTCAGTTCTCTGCCTCTACAATGATGAGAGGGTCGGTTGGGGTGCAAGCTGTGGGGAGACAGGATGTCTGGCAGAAGCCTGGCTCAACAAATAAGACATCAAAGCTATTTGTTCCTTGCTGGTTCCACTAACCCCAGTTTGACCTCTTGCATCTTCACCTGTAGGAGGGCAGTCCCTCCTGTCTTCTGTTGGCCAGTCAGGAGGTGTTAGGGGCTGACTTCATACCCAAACATTCACATGCTGACACCCTAACCTTGGCTGTTTCCAAATGTGACCTTATTCACTGACAGAATCTTTACAGAGGTGTTACACTTGAAGGAGGCCACTAGCCAGCACTCTCATCTACAATAGTCTATCTCTTCATGGGAAAAGACATTCGGACACAGATACATGCAGCTAGGGCAGACGCCATAGGAAAGAGAGAAGATGGCCACCCACTAGCCAAGGAGAGAGCCTGGAGCAGAGCCTCCCTTCCCTACTTCCTCAGAAGGAGCTAAGCCAAACAATACCTGAACAGAGAGACTGAATTCCTGCTGTTTCTTTGAGAGCAACCCTGGCCAACAAGAGCCCGAGCCTGAGCAACATCGCAGGTGGATATCAGCAACAGCATCATCACCGCCTCTGTCATTGCTCCAGCAGTGGCCCAGGGCTACCCCACAAAGAGTTAGGACCAAGAGCTATGACCCAAACACCTTGCTTTGTCTTGCCCCAAGGATGAGACTCTCAGAGACCAGAATGTCTCTCTTGGGACCTTCTCCTGTCTTTCCCTTTACCTAACATTGTTTCCATCTCTGGGTTAAGGCTTCACCAGTGAGGTGTCAAAGGTCAGAGACACCCCTACCTTGATTTCTTCTTCTCCCCAGGCAAATGCATACAGCCCATTCATTCCCACTGGGACAAGACAGAAAGAAAATAGGTGGCAGGGTACCACTGTCCTCTTCCTGTAGCAGAACAGGAGGACAGGAGCAGGAGAGGCAAAGGATCTGGCCACGCCCACATGGCTGGGAGGAAGCAAGCTGGGACCTAACCCTGCCATTTTGGCCCTGGGCCCAAGCTTCTGATCACATGACCACTGCCCTTCAAGATGTGCTGAGAGGCTCTTGTTGAGACAGAGTGCTTTCCTATAATGGGGGGTGAGAGTGGAGTTGGAGACCCTGTGCCCAGGGCCTGCCTGCAGGGGCTGGAGAAGGGATGAGAGACAGGGACCTGGCAGGACCAAAGGACAGAGCTGGTGTCATTCCAGACTCCTTTCAGGAGGCTTAGAGAGGAGGCTCTAGGGTGTGTCCCCTGAGAATGGTCAGGAGACTAGAGACTTAGGGTGGACCCCCAGGATGACATCTCTGAGGACTGAACCAGAACCCCATGCTGCTGTACTGGGACTAGGGAAAGGGGCAGGTCATCCACATGTGGAGACAAAATGGTTGGCAGGGGTGCCAAGGCAGGAAGGGGTGGACCACATTTCCTGAATGCCTGCAGACCTCCTCTGCCTAGGATGAACCAGAAAGTGTGTGTAAAAAGGCAGAACCCTCCCCCATGATGCCCCAGGAGAATTGTCACCACCTCCATCTCTTGCTGAGGGTGTCTGAAGATGAGTGAGTGAGTTCACCATTTGACCTACCATTTAGGAGAATTTCAACTTCCTACGGAGAGTGGAAGGGATGGGTAAGGAGGAGATGGAGGGGGAAGACAGTAAGGAGGATGAAGGAGAGGAAGGAGAGACCACACTCTCCTCAGTGCTCACAGCTCTCTAGCTGCTCTCTCACGTTTGTCTCTTGTCTCTTGCCAGTAACATCTTTCTAGCAGGCCACACCTGATATTCATGAGGACCCTGCTCACCCCTGGCCCTTACCTAACCTCATCATTGCTCAAAGGGAATCCTCCTGCAACTGGTGAGCTTGAGGTCAAGGCTTCTGCTCCCACTCTGCACTCTTCCCATCCCATCACTTCTCAGATCTGGGTCCTGATAGTGGCTGGTCAGTGACCTGACACCAGAGACGGGCTCCAAAACCAGGCAGTTTGTAAAAGCTACCCTGTCCTCCTCCTCTCTTCCCTCTGTAGTTTCGAAGTAACAACCCAGGAACAGGTGCACACACCAGGCCCTTTTATTAGTATCTCTTTGAGCCTCTGATGGCAGGTGCTAGGAATAAATCCCAGCCACCCAGGAAAAGGATTTACTACCCCAAATTTACACGGGCCGCTTAATCATGGCGCCTTTGCCTCAGACAGACTTTCTGGAGAACAATTTGGCCCACGATTTGTCAGCGGGAAAATGGCCTCATATAAACAGTCTGAGGAAATAAATGTTAATTCAGAACTGGTCCTCCTCCCCCTAATTGCCCGGGGAATTTAAAGGAGACAAACTTATTTACTCACAGCAGGAAGTAAGCTGTAATAAACCACCGGCACTGTGGGTAGAAATGGGGCCTGTGACAAGCAGGGGGAGAGAGATGGGAATTGCAGAGATGGGGGAGGTCACTGGGCTCCTGCATTTTAAACCTGGGACTTCTTTGAGGGAAATCACTGATGACAGACTAATGTGTCTGTCCCTTCCTGACTCGGGCAGAGGCAGCAGGAAGAGTTCTCAGGAAGCGGGCAAGTTAGGTCACCAAGATGGCCCCAGAAGATGCGGGACCTAGAAGCCCGTTGCCAAGTGAGAGGTTACTCACATCCTGTCACGTCCTGAGCTATGGGCTCGGCCTCGCAGCCAGAATCCTTCCCCCAGGGTTAGGCAAAGTGTCACCTTACTTACATACAGCTCACAAGAACACGGTGAACCATTAGGGTTCTGAGCCAGTGCCAAGGGAAAGGAGAGCCTGGAAGGCTTGCTGGGGAAGTAAGGCACACAGTATCCACCGGGGAGCCTCAAGGGCCCACTGAGCACCATGGGAAAGAACCCCCCCTCGAGGTTTGGTGGGGAAGCCAGACACACACGTCTACCTGGGAGACTCAAGAGGCCGCTGTGAAGCCATAAGCTAAAATAAACCTTTCCTTTCTTAAATTGTTTGTGCTGGATATTTTGTCATAGTTCCATAGAAATAACTAAACAGTCAACTAGGACTAAACAACAAAATACCTTAGACTAGGGACTCAGGAAGCCATGTAAAGCCTGGAACTGAGTGTTCATGCAAGTACGTGAAGCCCACGTGTTGGGGTTTACTGAGGGCAGCCTTCTTCATGTACAGCCTAGATGTGACCTACACTTTACTCAGGAGTATATAAGAAGCTTTCTCTCTGCTCCTCTACTTATAAGGGCACCAGGGTATCACCCTCAGGATCTCACTGAATCTTCATGACCTCCTAAAATCCCCATCTCCAAATGGCCACATTGGGATCCAGAAGGAGGGCAGATGGTACAGAGACACAGTTGGTCCTGTGTGTCTGGATCAGAGCCAAGTGTAGGTGCGTCCATAGCACCTCCTTCCCCCTCGCTCAACATGAAAGGCTAGAAAAGGGACAGCATGCCCTCAAGAGATGCTCCTTATCCAGAGGGAAGAGATGGGAGGTACTAGTCCTAGTTCTCAGCAGCTCTGAAACACAGCTGGATGCTTGCCCTGTCTTCTGCCAGAGCAGAGAATGCCACGTGGCTTGGGCTCCCAGAGCGACTCCCCAGATTTCCTGCCAGCAGGTGTCCAGGGCTACGTTGTTTCTCAGTGGGGTTCTTGGAGGCCTGTCTCCACGTTGAACAGTTGCAGGCAATTTTAATACAAGCATATGGGCTTTTCATAAACACCATGCGATGACATCAAATCTCCACAGGTCTCCTATGCATATGAGTGAGAGACATTCATTCCAACTGAAGGTCCTCTCTCTCTCTCTCTCTCTCTCTCTCTCTCTCTCTCTTTCTGCTTACTGTCTCTGAAGCTTATGATTTTTTTTCAAAGCCTTTGTTATTATTGTCTTAGAAGGTTGCCATCTCCATCCTGAGCTTCTCAGGGTTGCTTTATTTTTAATTTTTATTACATTTGATTTGTGTGTGTGTGTGTGTGTGTGTGTGTGTGTGTGTTATATGGAAGTCAGAGGACAACTTGCCAGAGTCTTTTCTGTCCATCCATCATGCAGTCCCAGGGATCAAACTCAGCCCTCGTGCTTGGTGGCTCACCTTCAGAGCTTTAAGAAGGCCTTAGGGCAACACCTCATCTTGTATTTAACCCCAGCTCATCTTTCTTGATGGATGACTTCAAAAAAAAGTCAGTTTTATCTCCCAATCACAAGCTCCAGACTTTCTCTGTCTCTCCAAAACTCAGGAAGCTGCTAGGCCCTGTGTTGCTAGTCCACACTGCTCTGAAAAGCCGCTGGGTGCTGTGCTGGTCTACCCTGTGCTGGGAAGCTGCTGTGATAGTCCACACTGCCCTGGGAAGCTGCTGTGATAGTCCACACTGCCCTGGGAAGCTGCTGTGATAGTCCACACTGCCCTGGGAAGCGGCTGGGTGCTGTGTTGCTGGTCCACACTGCCCTGGGAAGTGCTCATATGGGCTCTGGAAAGGTCAGTACCCTCATCCTGTGGGTGAAAACTCTTAGGCTGTGGATGTGTTCTGATGCTATGAGCCAGGACATGTCAGAGTCAGAACTTAAATCTTCATCTATACAGACAGCAAGTATTGAGGGCCCATAACTAGTCTTACCTGGGAATGTGCCACAGATGGAAGAGTCAATGTCCAATACCCTCATTTTATCTACAGTCTTGTTTAGCCAAAAAATAAATGACACTGGGGATGGCAGCTTCTATAACAGGAAAGTAAAAAAGCAGGTGAGGACAGACTGTAGGAGACAGAGCCAGGGCAGAGCAGGTGGACATGTGACACTGGGGAGAAAGCCCATGCAGATGACCTGGCCCTCCCAGTGGACCACACTATTGCAACAAAAGTCTTTAGGGCTGGAGGAAAAATAAGCTACCGAGCTAGAGGTGCTGAGCAGGGAGCAGAGGTGAGGTGAGGGACACCAGGGAGGAAGTGAGGCTGATGGAAGAGGGACCTTAGGAAGATCATGCCGAGACTTAACACCACCTTGAATGAGAGTGGGGCAGGTGTGCTCTGGGTTTCATCTCTTCTGGACGCACTACAGAGAGCCTACCTGTCCATCAGCACCCTGTAGTCCAGGGCTGGGAACTCAACCAGGAAGACTTCCTCTTGCCCCTCCCCAGCTGGAAAGCCCTCATCCTCACTTCCCCAACCCTGCAGCGCTCCACTAAGCCCCCCTTCACCCTCCCAGCCACCCATGCCCTCCCTTCTCCCACTCCCGAAGTCACTCACTTCCCAAGACAAATGGCAGCTCCTTCCTGCCCATTCATCATGGCTCCCGGGCCCATCCATTAGCCAACGCTCCCCCATTCTGCCCTGGCCCCATGTCCTTGCCAAGAGACGGGGTCCATTGATCAGAGGCCCATCTGCCGCTTGTCACATCCTGGCGGCCCTGACAGCAGGAGACAGAGCTGTTGCTGGCTCAGGCCAGGGGAGAGAGGAAGCTTCCTCCACCTGACTCTCCAAGGCTAGCCATAGTCTGAGAGAGGGAGGGGAATGGGATCCCTCCAGGTCCCACAGGACAGACTCACAACCAACCAGTTCAACCTGGGCAGTAGAGGATTGTGGGAGAAGGGAAGAGAGTCCCACCAAACTGTGAAAGATCCACCAACCCTCCCCAGAATCCACTGGCCTCACATCATCAAGACCCACACAGGCCCTGAAGGGATCTCTCAACCTGACTGGTCTTATCTTGGCCAGTGACCCCTCCAGGTCCTCTCACCATTCTTCTTCCCAGCTAAGTGACCAGGGACATTGTCAGTAAGGACTGCAGCCTCTGCATTCTAGCTGGATTCAGCCTGTGGGAGGCATGGGCAAACCTAAAGGGTGGAAGAGGAGGCCGGAGGATATCCAATGCTCTGCCTTAGGCACTAAGGAGAATGGTAGGGCAGCTGCTCCCTCCACCCTGGCCTGTTTACCTTATAGATGGAGCTACCCACAGCAGCCGGCCCTCCCACTGGCCATCTTATGGTTCCTTCACCTTGCCTCCACACATGCAAATGGTGCTTTCATTAAAGTGGCCCATATGAAAGTGTGCCTGGAACTGGAACCACAGGCCCAGGCAGAGCTGTATGGACTGAGACTCCCAGCCCCCAGGTCTCCCACCACCGACCTCTCGAACTTTACTTAACACAGATTCAAAACCAAAAGTATTAAGAATTTCAAGACAAAGATCTCAGGGTGCTTCCTGAGCAAATGGCCTGTGTGACAGGACATGAAGCCAGGCCTGCATCACCCTCTGTCTTCAAATTGACCCCTAGTCCCCTAGATGCTACCATTATCCTGAGAGAAGCCCCTTCCACTAGACCTACCCATCTCCCTGCTTGCACGCGTCCCCGTCTCTCTAACCCCAATAACTGCTACTCTCTCGTGACCATATCCCTACTTTCCAGATACCAGCTAATATCCAACCTTGAAAAACCTTCAAACTATTCTTAGCCAAGCTCTCTGGGGCCTGACTCCCTCAGACAGTAGCCCCTGTGGACTGCCTTGGTTTCTCTTCTGTTGCTATAATAAAATACCATGACCAAAAGCAACTAATGGAAGGGTTTACTGGAACTTATAAATCCAGAGGGACGGGCTCCGTCATGGTGAGGACGCAGACCCGGCAGCAGGAACAGGAAGGTGAGAAATCAGATATTCAACCACCAACTGGAAGCAAAGAGAGCAAACTAGAAGTGGAATGAGGCTAAGACTCCTCAAAGCCCACCCTGTGGGGACTTCCCCAGCAAGGCTGTATCACCTCCCCACACAGTACCACCAACTGGAAGCCATGCAGTCCAAGGGCTGAGCCAGTGGGGGACATTCTCATCGCAAGCACCTTGTGGGCCAAACACAATGATTCTAGAGACTTGGGTTGAAAGATGGACTCTTCAAAATAGACTATAAGGAATGTTCTAGATACTAGAAAAGACAAGGCAAAGATTCTTCCTTGGAGCCTCCAGCAGGAACAAAGTCCCATCTGCACCTTGGCTTCAGCCCATGAGGCCCCATCTCTGGCTTCAAAACTGTGAAAAACAGCCAGGCGTGGCAGGACACAGAGCTTTAATCCCGGCACTTGGGAGGCAGCGACAGGTAGATCTCTGTGAGTTTGAGGCTGGCCTGTTCTACATACTGTAATGACAGTGCCTCTTTACCATTTGGAATGGCTATAAAAAGTTCCACATTTAGATGGGTATGGTAGAAAGGCAGATAAACCAAAGAACTATTGTTCTCTTGGTGTCTTTTTAAAAACTTTTTATCTTTTCCATGCAATTTGCCATACAGGGAAGGCAGGGGTCCTACCTTCCTTCATGCTGGAGACCCATGGGCTCATCACTGTTCCCAGGCCTCTCTTCTCTCTGAGGTGGGCAGGAGGCAGCCCCTCATCTACTTTGTCCTCAAAGAAGACTTTGACCTTTTTCTAGGCCACCGTGACCCAGGCAAGCACGAGGCAGAACTTTCTTCTGCAGTAAAAATTCAGTGTCCTCCCTAGAAGGGACACCAACAAGGACCAGTCAAGCTCCTGCTTTGTCCCAACTATGTATAAAACAAGATGCAGTGCTATCCGGGCCCTCATTGAGTGTGTGTGTGTGTGTGTGTGTGTGCAATTACAGCAGAATTTGTAGGCAGAATCCTTGAATTTAGGTGATTCCAACATGCAGTGACATGTGCTCTGATGAGTTCTGGAAGTATCTGCGTCCCTGATAACTGAGAACTCCTCATCCTAGGGCACCCTGACTTGGTGGCAGCTTCCAAATCTGAATCTTAGCAAATCCCCAGGTGATCCCAGTAGATGCTGGCACTCAAAAGCATCACCTAAGAACCAAAACGGTCTCCACAGACCCTCCTTCTCCCTCAGATATCCAGCTACTGCCAATCCTTGCCTGACAAGCTTCCCACCTGCTGTCCCGCACCACAGCCTCTGCTAGAAATAGCATGTCAGAGGAACGGGGCGGTGGGGGGAGCGGGAACTTTTCGTACACCACAGCATTTTGAAATGAAACCCACGAGTGCCTCCTCAGTCAGTTCAACACATCCACACTGAGTGTCTGCTCTGCTCTCAACATTGTGCTAGGGGCTGGGCAGACACACGTGGGTTGAAAGGGACACGCGTGGCCTCCCTAAGGTAACATTCCTACCCATGGAAAGGAGCCGGCTTCATAGGGCTGAGCCACCATGACAGAAGCCACATTGCTATAATGTATGGTTTGTCCCAAAGGTTCATGCTCTAGAAGGTGAATCCCCATTGTAACGGTTTTGAAAAGTGGTATAAATTTAAGAGGCAGACACAGGAAGGAGGTAAACAGATCATGTGACCCTAGATTGAAAGGGTCTGGAGTGCCCACTTCCTCTCGATCTTTTTCAAGCATGTCCTCTTTTGCACTCACTACTCCCTACACACACACATGCTCCTGCTGCATGAGGCCATCACCCTGTGGTGGAACAAATGTGACAACCCTGAGCTTGGACCTGCCAGCTTCCAAAACTGTAATCCAAAACAAACCTATTTCCCTTGTAAATGTCCCAGCTTCTGGCATTTTGTTATAGTGACAGGAAACAAGCTAAGACACATGGCTGAAGTAAAATTCCTAGCATTGAGCCAAAGGCTGAGCATTCCAGAAATATAAATGTGGCCAATGTGGCTGAACTGGAGTGATGCAGGAAGAATGGAGAGACAGAAGTTTGCTTGCCTGCTTGCTGAGTATACATGAGAGCATAGAAGGGTTCTAAGCCAGTGCCAGGGATGGAATTTCAGTCTCATAATGTTCCTTCTGGCTTCTGGGTATGGAACAAGCTAGAAACAGCCCTTGTCTATGGCACAAATGTCAGCTTTTGATGCCAGGCAACCCCAGATCAGACGGTAGGTCCTGTCCCTTCCCTAGGTGGCAGGCGCTGTGATTTGCACATTAACAATAAGGTGAGCTGGAAGAGAACAAGCTGTGTTGCTCGGGTTTACAAGATGTGAAGCGGATAGCATCATATGCTTCATGCACAACGTTAAATCAAAAGCAGAAACCTGTGAGGCCCACCTGCCCACCATGGGAGCCACTACAATGTGCATGTATGTAGTGGGGAGAAAGAAGCTGGATGGTTTGAGCTCTACAGAGAGAGGCAAAACCAGAGATGTGAGGGTGGTGAGAAACAGACTTTTATAACCTGTGCTGCCACCCAAGGCCATGGAGAAGTCCCAGCCTGTGCCGCAGGGCCTGCGGCCATGCAGCAGCAGTGGTCTGTGTCCATGTCCATAGTCCATGCTACCACCAAAGGCCATGCGGATGTCCCTAGTCTGGGCTGCTGCCTGGGGCCATGTTGATGACCAACTATTGAGGAGAGCTGGCCCCAAGAGAGCTGCCCCCGACCCCTCACCAGGAGCAGCACTTGGGAGAGCAGACCTGCACCCCTGACTGGGCACCCCCGTAGAGCTGGGTCTGGTGGCATAGGTACTGGTGAGTCAGCCCCAAGGTCATGAGAGTGGGAGAGCTGGCCCCGCCCTTTGCTGGCTGGGGGCAGCGCTGGGGAGCTAGTCCTGTGGTGTGGGGGTGGGAGAGCTGGTGGTCTGACCAACTCAGCTACCTCCCAGCCCCAGATCCTGGGCTTTGAGTTGGCTCACCCCAACATCTACCCCATCTATGAACTGCTGGAGTTCATGAAGGGGCCAATCCTGCAGATCCAAAGCAGCAGGATCTCAATGACACAGAGCAACAAGAAGATATCTCAGAGGAGTCCCCATGAGGACCCAGTTTTGATGGTGTAGCAGAAGACCAATGACCAGACCAATGACACATTGCAAGTAAAGATGTGTGGATGAAAGGGGATACTGTGGGACACGCTGTGATACACCACAGCTTCCAAGGTGAGATGTTTTGTTGTGGTGGCTTGTGGTTATTTGTTTGTTTGTTTCCTTGGGGGGAAGGTTACATGGGTGAAGGGCAGATACTAAGGGACAGAGAGATAAGTAGGGTTGGGGTGTATGATGTGAAATTCACAAGGAATCAATAAAAAGTGAAGGAAAAAAAAAAAAAAGAGCCGAAACCTGAGTCTCTAGAGCAGCAGCTCTCAACCTGTGTGTGGAGACCCCTTTGTGGGGGCTCACATATGGGATGTCCTGCATGCAGATATTTCCATTTCAATTCACAAGAGTGGCAAAACTGCAGTTTTGAAGTAGCAATGATTGGGGTCAGCACAAGGGGAACTGCATTAAAGGGCGGCAGGGTTAGGAAGGTTGAGAACCGCTGCTCGAGAGCGCAGGCGCCCAGCCAGCAACTAGATGGGCCTGCGCCCTTTGACCTTCTGACAGTGAGCACTAACACCGGGTGGAGCTCCTGCCAGGGCTGGCTGAGTCTCAGGCTCTCTTCCCTTCTCTCTCTGGGGAGTCCTCTGCACCCTGATTTCAGTCAAGTACACTTGAAGTTACTACAGACAGGGTGGCAGGCCCTTTGGATTTCCAGCAGGGGGCAGTTGCCCATCGAGGACCACGTTTATGCAAAGTTTTGTGACTGTAACCCATCAGAGGGCAGACAAAAACAGAGTCAATTGACTGGATATGGAATCACCTAGGAGACACACTTGTGGGCATGTTTGTGAGGGAGTTTCAACTGAGGAGGGGAGACTCACCCAGGGTGTGGTCAAAGTAATGGGCTGAATGAAAATGGGAAAGGGGGAAGCCATTGTCTCTCCCAGCTTCCTGACTGCTGCCTCTCCATTCCTGCCTCACCATCGTAACACACCAGACCCTCACTTGTGAAGCCAAATAATCCCCCCCCTTCCTTAAAATGCTTCAGTTGAGTATTTTGTCACAGCCATGAGAAAAGCAACTAAAATAACCACCCCAGCCAGGGAGTCAGTGGGCCAAGGAGGCCAAAAGGTGGCAGGGGGAGGGGGGCATATCTTGAGGGCTGGTGCTTGAGGGAGGGAGCTGTGGGAACAAAGAGGTTGCTCTAGTTAGGAAAGTCTGCCAGGATCCTGATGGGTGGTCCAAGAGAATCCTCAGTATATCAGGAGATGTTCAGAAAAGTAGCAAAACCAAAGGGGTTTGAGTTTCTCTTTCTTTGATAACCAGTGTATTGGTCAGCGTTCCTGAAGAAACACACAGAGAAAGAGAGAAAGAAAGGTGGAAGGAAGGAGGGAGGAAAATAGGGAGAGAGGGAGGGAGGGAAGTTTGACATGAAGAACTGTCTCACTATACTGTCTAGAGGTCACACCAAGCCCCAACATCTGCAGTCATCAAGCTAGAGATGAGGGGTCAGATCCACTCCAATGCCAGCAGGCTCAAGACTCAGGGAGGCACTGGTTCTGTTCAATTCAAGTCTAAAAGCAGGACCAAAACAAACGGCATCCCAGCCAGAGGAGTACCCCTTATTCACAGGAGGCTCCCACACATTTGGTCTATCATCCCTTCTACTGACTGGAGGCCCACCCACACTGACAAGGCCGTCTGCTTTCTCAGACCACACATTCAGATGTTACTCTCTCCCCCACACACACCAAGAGCACGGCATTGATCACAACACACTGCCTCCCCATACCGCTTCATAAAAGTAACCACCACAACCAGGATGGTTGCAGATCGAGATGTTTGCAGTTATCATATGAGTTATGAAGCTTTTCTGGGGCTGGAGAGATGGCTCCACAGTTAAGAGCCCTGGGTGCTCTCCCAAAGGACCCTGGTTCAGTTCTCAGCACCCACATGGTGGTTCACAACCACTCATAACTCCGGTTCCACAGAATCTAACGTTCTTTTCTTGCTTCTACAGGCACCAGGCATGAACACAGTGTACATATATGCTTTCACTCAAAACACTCATATACTTAAAATAACTCTGATTTTTTTTTAACTAAAGGTTTGCCCTTTTCCTAGTCTAACAGCACTAATGGTATTCTTAATCAGCTATCAGACAGACATACTTTTTGGTGTCATGCGTGTCTAAAATAATTTGTCCCTTTGATTTTGGGTCTTTCTTTGGGGACCTGAGATCAAGTAGTATCTCAATGCCTTTTACATTTATTTATTTATTCTTGTCTGTGTGTGTATGAGCCTGCGTGTGCCATGGTACCCACAGGAAGGTGAGGATAACCTATGGGAATCGGTTCTCTCCCTCCACCATGCAGAACCTGGGAATCCAACACAGGTCTGCAAGCTTGGCAGTTAGTGCCTTCAGCCACTGAAGTGCCGTCAGGGGTCATAGTTTTCAGAGACTAAATCCGTTTTGTGTGTTTTTAGCTTAGCAGCTCTATCCAAGGCTGTAGATAAACCCTCTTCATCCAGAGAGCAAATACTTCTTTTTATACTTTCTTCTAGTCTTTTATTGGTTTATCTTTTACTTCCACCCATGTAGTTTTTATTTTTTTAGACTATAGAATAAAATAGAGATCTGAATTAACTGTTTTCCAAATAACCAGATTTACAGACTGCATTTACTGAATAATCCATCCCTCTTGCACTGATTTGTGAGCCTTCATTTTCCATGGACTGGGTTCTTACTCAGGACGATCTATCTCATTCCATTGATTTGTCCATCCAGCCTTATGCCTCACACATACTGGTTTTATTATTGTAGCTTTATCACTCATTTCAACACCTGGTGAGGCAAGCCTCTCTCTGAACACACTTAGCTATCCTCACCTCAGGCTGTTTTTGTTGTTGCTTTGGGTTTCTTTTTTTAACATGCGTTTTAGAATCTTTTTGGTATCTATTTACACTTGTAACCACAAGTGTGAGTTTTGTGAAGCCATCCTAGGGACTCTGAGCTTCCACGAGACATCCCTAACTCTGTCAGTTAGGTAGCTGGTGCTAGAGCACCCTTGGGGAAAACGGGCATAGTGGCAAAGTAGACAAGCAAGAACTGTGCGTAGTGTCCCAGCTCAGAAAAAGTCCACTTTTATTCTTACAGGAGCTGAGCAGGGAGATGTTTTACACGGGAGTCTTCACCCATGGTGATCTATGTCCCTTTTACAAACTTATCTCTGGGCTTTGCTCAGTTTATAAGCTCGGGGCAATCTTTCTTCCCTAACGCTTCCTTCTACCCGAGTCTGAGGGAACCTTGAGATTTCCCGTCGATGATTTAAGGGGCTATAACACTTGCAGGCTAGATTTGTTTTAGTGTCCATAAAACTCAAAAATTTCATAAAACAATTGGTGAAAATAAAATTACCAAAAAATGATCTAATGCCAGCAGACTGTATAATAGTTACGGGAGAAATGGAGGCCATGATTCACTGAGGGATAAAAACGACAATGTATTTATTGCAGTGCGCTGGCAGGAAGCTAATCTGTCCCTTTTACTTTTGAGACAGGGCAAGAATTCTGATTTTTGTCTTCTCGCTCTCACTCTGACAGGAGAACAGAAGAAGCAAAATGACTTGTGTGTGTGTGCGTGTTTGTGTGTGCATACATGCGCGTGTGTGTACCTGCATGTGACTCTGTGTGTGTGTGTGTGTGTTGTATCTGGCCACTGTCAGCAATGCTTGAAGGATATAGATGGCAGAAAAATGAAAAATGTTTTATTTGGGTATTGAAAGGGACACAGAATTAAAAGCAAATGCAACTTAGAGAAATTGAGTCAGTGGTTGCTAATGGTGTGGTGGGCAGTTAATGGGCGAAGAAAAACTGGGGAACTTTGCTGTGTCATGGGCACATTCTATATCTCACTGGGAGACTGTGACCTGTGAGCATACATTTGCCCAAAGTCATTATCCCATTAACCTAAAATATATGAGCTTTATTTATTGTAAAGTATTTCTCAGTAAAGTTTGGGCTTTTTTTGTTTTGTTTTTGTTTTGTTTTGTTTTGTTTTGTTTTTTTCTGAAATCCTTAGGCTTGAAGGCAGGAGGGAGAGCAGAAAATGGCTTCTGACCTGAAGTTGAGTGGCCAGACCCAGAATCTAAGGCAATAGATAGATGGATGGATGGATGGATGGATGGATGGATGGATGGATGGATGGATGGATAAATGTATGGATCTTTTTTCTCCCCAGAGACAGAGCACGTTGTGAGGCAGGAGAATGCTGCATACAGTAGCCTCAGAGAAGACATCATTAGATCCACCTCTCAGGGGAGGCAGAGAAGTATCACCTTGCCTCCCTACCTCCCTAATGCCCACACTCTCCTAATGAAGGGGCAGGTTGGTACAGGCTGAGCCCACTGGGCTGAGCAAGGTCCTCAGCACACAGGCTGTGCAGCGTTCCTGCAGGACCAAGGGAGGCAGCATACAGAGCCTCCAGCACTGCTCTGAAAACCATAACTTGGATCCTGCGAGAAGTTGCTCTTAACCTGGGCCACCATGGTGCTGAAGAGTCAGATCTCAGAGGCTGGACTATGGTCAGACTGAGGACACTAGCAGGACGGGAGGCACCCTGGGATTTGTGCCAGTAAGAGCCATGTGTCCTGGCTTGGGGGGTAAAGAGAGGAAAGGGCATGACAGTGATGGACTGTCACCTGGAAGTGTAAGCTGGAATAAACCCTTTCCTCTCCAGGTTGTCACGGTCATAGTATTTCATCACAGCAACAGAAACCCTGACTAAGGCAGTAGATCTCTTCTGTAAGTTTGAGGTCAGCCTGATCTACAGCTGAATTCCAGGCTGAGTAGGGCAACACAGTGTGAGACTCTGTCTCAAAAACAAATTACTTTTTTATTTTATGTATATGTATCACCAGTTCTCTAGCTCTGTACTGGAAAACCTGACACAGCCTTGGCCTGAGTGTGCCCTGGGGATAAACACCCAGGACCCCTGAGCCGATCCAGGCACGGATCCCAGCAAGGTAGCTGGGCGAGTTCTCACTGGGCAGCAGTGACTGAAATGACTGAAGCCCCTGCCACCCCTGGGAGGATCCATGATCTCCATTCACCTCATACAAGGTGTCAGCCTGATGATGGTCTGCGGGAGATGTAAAACAGACACTGAAATTTACCCCTACCCCAACCAGACTGCCCAGCACACACACACAGACACACAGACACACAGACACACACACACACACACACACACACACACCTCTGTGTGTTTCTCATCACTTCTACAGTGCACAGAGCCCTAGTTCACTGTCACAGGGCTCTGGGCATGGACAACAGAGAAGAGGACTTGAAATTTTGGTCCATGAGAAGAGGAGAGATAGCTGGGTTTTCTCCAGCGAGGGAAGGACCAATGCTGAAGAGGAGAACCAGAGCCCTGAAGGAGGGTAAGAAGAGCAAATCTCCCCAGCTAGTACACCCCAAAGAGGCTCTCAGCACCTACCTTTCCATGAGTCTCAGAAGGCTCAGCGTCATGGTGGCTAATCCTGGTTGTTGACTTGACATGCCTGGGAAGAGGGAAGAGGGAACTTGAATTGATGTGGCTGGGCCCAGCCCACTGTGGGCAGCACGACTCCTGGGCAGCTGGACATGAAGAGGGGCAGCAAGCCATTAAAGCAGCATTTGTCTGTGTGCCCTCCTTCAGTTCCTGCCTCCAAGTTCCTGCCTTGGCTTCTCTCTGTGATGGACTGTGACCTGTAAGCCAAGTCAACCCTTTCCTCCCCAAGTCACTTTTGGTGAATGCGTTATCAACACAACAAAATGCCTGCTGGGACACCAAAGGTTCCTCCTCTCCTTCCTACTCAAACTTCAGGGTGTTCTTCTGGAACCTTAGCAGGGTGAAGGGTTCTGTATCCTACACAGAGAGAACCTCCTGCAGAGGGAAAGGAGCCTTGGCTACAGCATCAGGACCACATGGGTCTTCCGAGCCTTCAAGAACCTGCTCTCTCACTCCAGAGTCTTGTGGGGTTTATTAGAGTGGCTTTCAAGCTATGGTCCAGGTAGTCCAACAATGGTTGTGTCCCGACAGAAAGGCCAAGAATCTGGTAATTGTTTGGTCCATGGAACTGTATGTCTCAGCCACCCCAGTCTGGTCCTGGAGTCAGGGGAATTCATACAGAGGGGCTGGTCTTCAGCCTGTGTCAGAATCCCAAAGAAACAGGTTCTAATACTAGCAAAGGAATACTTCAGCAACAGCATAGATAAACTTGCCAGCAAAGGTGAGAGTGAGCAGGCAGAAAGGAAACGCTTTCTTCTTCCATGTCCTTTACATGGGCTGCCACCAGGAGGTGTGGCTCAGACTTAGGATAAGTTTTCCCACCTCAAATGCTCCAAGCCAGGAAATCCCTCACAGGTGTGGCCAACTCCAGGGTTTTAGTTCATTCTAGATGTGGTCAATTGACAACCAAGACTGGCCATCATAGCCATGAACAAATCTGACCTTAAACAGCCTACCCAAGGATGGGAGAGGGAGACAGACAGACAAGCCTCTCTGTGTGTATGTGTATGGGGTGTGTGTGTGTGTGTGTGTGTGTGTGTGTGTGTGTGTGTGTGTGTGTGT